>NW_027140446.1:0-300301 GCF_036365525.1 Heterodontus francisci | reverse complement strand
TGGGAAGTCCTGGTGAAGATGCTGGTGGGGGGGGAATCCTGGTGAAAATGATGGGGGTGGGAAGTCCTGGTGTAGATGATTGGGGGGGGGGGGGAAATCCTGGTGAAGATGCTGGTGGGGGGGGGGGGAAATCCTGGTGAAGATGATGGGGGGGGGGAAATCCTGGTGACGATGATGGTGGGGGGTGGGGAAGTCCTGGTGAAGATGATGGGGGGGGGGGGAAATCCTGGTGAAGATGATGGGGGGGGGGGGGAAATCCTGGTGACGATGAAGGGGGGGGGGGGAAATCCTGGTGAAGATGATGGGGGGGAAGTCCTGGTGAGATGATGGAGGGGGGGGAAAATCCTGGTGAAGATGATGGGGGGGGGAATCCTGGTGAAGATGATGGGGGGGAAGTCCTGGTGAAGATGATGGAGGGGGGGGAAAATCCTGGTGAAGATGATGGGGGGGGAAATCCTGGTGAAGATGATGGGGGGGGGGGGAAGTCCTGGTGAAGATGCTGGTGGGGGGGGGGGAAATCCTGGTGAAGATGATGGGGGGGGGGGGAATCCTGGAGAAGATGATGGGGGGTGGGGGATATCCTGGTGAAGATGCTGGTGGGGGGGGGGAAATCCTGGTGAAGATGATGGGGGGGGGTGGGGGAAGTCCTGGTGAAGATGATGGGGGGGGGAAATCCTGGTGACGATGAAGGGGGGGGGGGAAATCCTGGTGAAGATGATGGGGGGGAAGTCCTGGTGAAGATGATGGGGGGGGAAGTCCTGGTGAAGATGATGGGGGGGGGGGGGGAATCCTGGAGAAGATGATGGGGGGTGGGGGGAAATCCTGGTGAAGATGCTGGTGGGGGGGGGGAAATCCTGGTGAAGATGATGGGGGGGGGGAAATCCTGGTGACGATGATGGTGGGGGGTGGGGGAAGTCCTGGTGAAGATGATGGGGGGGGAAATCCTGGTGAAGATGATGGGGGGGAAATCCTGGTGAAGATGATGGGGGGGGGGGGAAGTCCTGGTGAAGATGCTGGTGGGGGGAGGGGAAATCCTGGTGAAGATGATGGGAGGGGGGGGGAAATCCTGGTGAAGATGATGGGGGGGGGGGAAATCCTGGTGAAGATGATGGGGGGGGAAGTCCTGGTGAAGATGATTGGGGGGGGGGGGGGGAAGTCTGGTGAAGATGATGGGGGGGGGGGAAATCCTGGTGAAGATGATGGGGGGGAAGTCCTGGTGAAGATGCTGGTGGTGGGGGGGGCGGAATCCTGGTGAAGATGATGGGTGGGGGAAATCCTGGTGATGCTGGTGGGGGGGAAATCCTGGTGAAGATGATGGGGGGGGGAAATTCTGTGATGCTGGGGGGGGGGAATCCTGGTGAAGATGATGGGGGGGGAAATCTTGGTGAAGGTGATGGGGGTGAAATCCTGGTGATGCTGGGGGGGGGGAAATCCTGGTGAAGATGCTGGTGGGGGGGGGGGGGAAATCCTGGTGAGGATGATGGGGGGGGGGGGGGAAATCCTGGTGAAGATGCTGGTGGGGGGGGGGGGGAAATCCTGGTGAAGATGATGGGGGGGGGGGGAAAGTCCTGGTGTAGATGATTGGAGGGGGGAAATCCTGGTGAAGATGCTGGTGGGGGGGGAATCCTGGTGAAGATGATGGGGGGGGGGGGAAGTCCTGGTGAAGATGCTGGTGGGGGGGGGGAAATTCTGGTGAAGATGATGGGGGGGGGAAATCCTGGTGAAGATTATGGGGGGGGAAGTCCTGGTGAAGATGCTGGTGGGGGGGAATCCTGGTGAAAATGATGGGGGGTGGGAAGTCCTGGTGTAGATGATTGGGGGGGGGGGGGGAAATCCTGGTGAAGATGCTGGTGGGGGGGGGGAAATCCTGGTGAAGATGATGGGGGAGGAAATCCTGGTGAAGATGATGGGGGGGGGGAATCCTGGTGAAGATGCTGGTGGGGGGGGGGGAATCCTGGTGAAGATGATGGTGGGGGGGGTGGAAATCCTGGTGAAGATGTTGGTGGGGGGGGGAGGGAAATCCTGGTGAAGATGCTGGTGGGGGGGGGGGGGTGAAATCCTGATGCAGATGCTGGTGGGGGGGGGGAAATCCTGGTGAAGATGCTGGTGGGGGGGGGGGAAATCCTGGTGAAGATGATGGTGGGGGGGGGGAATCCTGGTGAAGATGATGGGGGGGGGAAATCCTGGTGAAGATGCTGGTGGGGGGGGAAATCCTGGTGAAGATGCTGGTGGGGGGGGGGAAATCCTGGTGAAGATGATGGTGGCGGGGGGGAAATCCTGGTGAAGATGCTGGTGGGGGGGGGGAAATCCTGGTGAAGATGATGGTGGGGGGGGGGAAATCCTGGTGAAGATGATGGGGGGGGAAATCCTGGTGAAGATGCTGGTGGGGGGGGGGGGGAAATCCTGGTCAAGATGCTGGTGGGGGGGGGGGAATCCTGGTCAAGATGCTGGTGGGGGGGGGGAAATCCTGGTGAAGATGATGGTGGGGGGGGGGGAAATCCTGGTGAAGATGCTGGTGGGGGGGGGGAAATCCTGGTGAAGATGATGGTGGGGGGGGGAATCCTGGTGAAGATGCTGGTGGGAGGGGGAAATCCTGGTGAAGGTGCTGGTGGGGGGGTGGAAATCCTGGTGAAGATGATGGTGGTGGGGGGGGGAAATCCTGGTGAAGATGCTGGTGGTGGGGGGGGGAAATCCTGGTGAAGATGCTGGTGGGGGGAGTGGGGGGGAAATCCTGGTGAAGATGCTGGTGGGGGTGGGTGGGGGGGAAATCCTGGTGAAGATGCTGGTGGGGGGGGGGAAATCCTGGTGAAGATGCTGGTGGGGGGGGGGAAATCCTGGTGAAGATGATGGGGGGGGGGGAAATCCTGGTGAAGATGCTGGTGGGGGGGGGGGAATCCTGGTGAAGATGATGGTGGGGGAGGGGGGGAAGTCCTGGTGAAGATGCTGGTGGGGGGTGGGGGGGAAGTCCTGGTGAAGATGATGGGGGGGGGAAATCCTGGTGAAGATGATGGTGGGGGGGGTGGGGGGGGGAAAATCCTAGTGAAGATGCTGGTGGGGGGAGGGGGAAGTCCTGGTGAAGATGATGGGGGGGGGGGGGGTGGGGGAAATCCTGGTGAAGATGATGGTGGGGGGTGGGGGAAGTCCTGGTGAAGATGATGGTGGGGGGGGGGGGGGGGAAGTCCTGGTGAAGATGATGGTGGGGGGTGGGGGAAGTCCTGGTGAAGATCATGGGGGGGGGGGGGAAATCCTGGTGAAGATGATGGTGGGGGAAGTCCTGGTGATGATGATGGGGGGGGGGGAAATCCTGGTGAAGATGATGGGGGGGGTGGGGGAAGTCCTGGTGAAGATGATGGGGGGGGGGGGGGAAATCCTGGTGAAGATGATGGTTGGGGGGGGGAAATCCTGGTGAAGATGATGGTGGGGGGTGGGGGAAGTCCTGGTGAAGATGATGGTGGGGGGTGGGGGAAGTCCTGGTGAAGATGATGGTGGGGGGTGGGGGAAGTCCTGGTGAAGATGATGGGGGGGGGGAAATCCTGGTGAAGATGATGGTGGGGGGGTGGGGGAAGTCCTGGTGAAGATGATGGGGGGGGGGGGGGAAATCCTGGTGAAGATGATGGTTGGGGGGGGGAAATCCTGGTGAAGATGATGGTGGGGGGTGGGGGAAGTCCTGGTGAAGATGATGGTGGGGGGTGGGGGAAGTCCTGGTGAAGATGATGGTGGGGGGGGAAATCCTGGTGAAGATGATGGTTGGGGGGGGGAAATCCTGGTGAAGATGATGGGGGGGGGGGAATCCTGGTGAAGATGATGGTGGGGGGTGGGGGAAGTCCTGGTGAAGATGATGGTGGGGGGTGGGGGAAGTCCTGGTGAAGATGATGGTGGGGGGTGGGGGAAGTCCTGGTGAAGATGATGGTGGGGGGTGGGGGAAGTCTTGGTGAAGATGATGGTGGGGGGTGGGGGAAGTCCTGGTGAAGATGATGGTGGGGGGTGGGGGAAGTCCTGGTGAAGATGATGGTGGGGGGGGGAGTCCTGGTGAAGATGATGGGGGGGGGGGGGAAATCCTGGTGAAGATGATGGTGGGGGGGTGGGGGAAGTCCTGGTGAAGATGATGGGGGGGGGGGGAAATCCTGGTGAAGATGATGGTGGGGGGTGGGGGAAGTCCTGGTGAAGATGATGGTGGGGGGTGGGGGAAGTCCTGGTGAAGATGATGGGGGGGGGGAAATCCTGGTGAAGATGATGGTGGGGGGGGGAGTCCTGGTGAAGATGATGGTGGGGGAGGGGGGGAAGTCCTGGTGAAGATGCTGGTGGGGGGTGGGGGAAGTCCTGGTGAAGATGATGGGGGGGGGAAATCCTGGTGAAGATGATGGTGGGGGGTGGGGGAAGTCCTGGTGAAGATGATGGGGGGGGGGGGGAAATCCTGGTGAAGATGATGATGGGGGGGGGGGAAATCCTGGTGAAGATGATGGTGGGGGGGTGGGGGAAGTCCTGGTGAAGATGATGGGGGGGGGGGGGGGGGAAATCCTGGTGAAGATGATGGGCTGCGGACTCCATGCAGTTTATCCAGTACTTTGCAGCAGGCGGTAATTCCCACTGTCTGAACCCAGCAGATCCCACAGCCTGGGAATATCCAGCCAGGTTCCCTGGGATAGTCCCCGGGAATCTGCTGCCTTTGAACTAACTCTGGCTCCTGCTCACCTCCTGCAATATCAGCTGGCACTCTCAGTCCGGAGCAGGGAGGGAATGTCAAACATTCCCCAAAGCTCTGACTCCTCGGAAGCATTTCCTGTTTAGAATCGGGTAAATGACACCCTTCCTCCCTCGGGGGAGGCCCGCCCTGGGTTAAAATTGCAGCACTGCCAGACACCAACATACCGGGCAAAGGGCATTTCACACACAGGCTCTGTGCCCACTGGCACTAGTTGTCAATCAGTGAGAGAGTGCACGCGAGTGTGGGAGCAGGGGGACGATGGGGGGGGCGGGGGGCGGGGGGGGCAAACTTTTGATGTTTGCTGTTTGAAAAGTTTTTTGACAATGTTCAAAGTTATTCCCCATGTTGTTAAAGCTCAGCCTCTGGTGTTGGGGGCAGGGCAGGGCACAGGAAGATGTCAGATCTGTTCAGCAACGATAAACCTCTCTGTCAGCAAAAAACTCTGAGATGCAGAAGTTAAATCTCCAAAACACATTTCCTCTAAAGAAAAAATTGCATCCGCACAATCTGACGAGTCGATAAGAAATTGGTTCGTCCAATCTGCAGGCATTCCCCTGGTCAAGAGCAAGTCATGTTAATTGTAAGCAGAGATAAGGAGGAATGATTTAAAATAGGCTGCAAGCTCAAAACTTCAGTCAATCAGAGACTGAGGGGCCAGGAAGTCGTTACAGGAAGCACAGGGCAAGTGCGTGAATCTCCTAGTCTTTACAAATATTTCTTTGAAACCGCATGCATTAACACAGCAGTTAGCAAGTTGGAAATGTAAAGACAGCTGGTGTACAATAAATGACAGCACCCAGAGTCTGTCTGAGTGCCAGTGTCAGTTATGGGCCTCGTCAGACGAGGTCAACGTTAGTTATTAATGCAAAATTAATTGTTAAATCTCTGCTGACTCGTGGGCATTGCTCAGTTTCCATTTTGACTTAACCATGGCACTGTAACACACAGCTGACAGTTACTGAGTATGGGATCACCAGGATCCCAGTTACACAGTACAACCAAGCAGTGTCTGGCTGTGTCAGAATTTTCAGTTCGGTGTTCATGGCGATAAACCGGGAGTGTGCACAGGGACATTGCAGCAGGAGTGTGCTCTGGGACATTGCACCAGGAGTGTGCACTGGGACATTGCACCAGGAGTGTGCACTGGGACATTGCAGCAGGAGTGTGCTCTGGGACATTGCACCAGGAGTGTGCTCTGGGACATTGCACCAGGAGTGTGCACTGGGACATTGCAGCAGGAGTGTGCTCTGGGACATTGCACCAGGAGTGTGCACTGGGACATTGCAGCAGGAGTGTGCTCTGGGACATTGCACCAGGAGTGTGCACTGGGACATTGCAGCAGGAGTGTGCTCTGGGACATTGCAGCAGGAGTGTGCTCTGGGACATTGCACCAGGAGTGTGCTCTGGGACATTGCACCAGGTGTGTGCACTGGGACATTGCAGCAGGAGTGTGCACTGGGACATTGCAGCAGGAGTGTGCTCTGGGACATTGCAGCAGGAGTGTGCTCTGGAACATTGCACCAGGAGTGTGCACTGGGACATTGCAGCAGGAGTGTGCACTGGGACATTGCAGCAGGAGTGTGCACTGGGACATTGCAGCAGGAGTGTGCTCCGGGACATTGCAGCAGGAGTGTGCTCTGGGACATTGCACCAGGAGTGTGCTCTGGGACATTGCACCAGGAGTGTGCTCTGGGACATTGCAGCAGGAGTGTGCACTGGGACATTGCAGCAGGAGTGTGCTCCGGGACATTGCACCTGGCGTGTGCACTGGGACATTGCAGCAGGAGTGTGCTCTGGGACATTGCACCAGGAGTGTGCACTGGGACATTGCAGCAGGAGTGTGCACTGGGACATTGCAGCAGGAGTGTGCTCCGGGACATTGCAGCAGGAGTGTGCGCTGGGACAATACACCAGGAGTGTGCTCTGGGACATTGCACCAGGAGTGTGCTCTGGGACATTGCACCAGGAGTGAGCACTGGGACATTGC
The DNA here is from genome assembly GCF_036365525.1 of Heterodontus francisci. Classification (NCBI taxonomy): domain Eukaryota; kingdom Metazoa; phylum Chordata; class Chondrichthyes; order Heterodontiformes; family Heterodontidae; genus Heterodontus; species Heterodontus francisci. The sequence continues at coordinate 293,609 of NW_027140446.1, read as the reverse complement.
ACCAGGAGTATGCTCCGGGACATTGCACCTGGCGTGTGCTCCGGGACATTGCACCTGGCGTGTGCTCCGGGACATTGCACCAGGAGTGTGCTCTGGGACATTGCACTGTGAGTGTGACCAAGTCACTGCACTGCACTGGGAGAGTGACCCAGGACACTGCACTGGGAGATTGACACAGAACGCTGCATTGGGAGAGTGACCCAGGACACTGCACTGGGAGATTGACCCAGGACGATGCATTGGGAGAGTGACCCAGGACACTGCACTGGGAGATTGACACAGAACGCTGCATTGGGAGAGTGACCCAGGACACTGCACTGGGAGAGTGACCCAGGACGCTGCAATGGTAGAGTGACCCAGGTCGCTGCATTGTGAGAGTGACCCAGGATGCTGCACTGGGAGAGTGACCCAGGAAACTGCACTGGGAGAGTGACCCAGGACACTGCACTGGGAGACTGACCCAGGATGCTGCACTGGGAGAGTGACCCAGGACGCTGCACTGGGAGAGTGACCCAGGACACTGCAATGGGAGAGTGACCCAGGACACTGCACTGGGAGAGTGACCCAGGACACTGCACTGGGAGAGTGAGCCATGACTCTGCACTGGGACATTGTCCCAGGACACTGCACTGGGAGTGTGACCGAGACACTGCACTGGGAGAGTTACCCAGGACACTGCACTGGGAGAGTGACCCAGGACACTGCAATGGTAGAGTGACCCAGGACGCTGCACTGGGAGAGTGACCCAGGACGCTGCACTGGGAGAGTGACCCAGGATACTGCACTGGGAGAGTGACCCAGGACACTGCACTGGGAGATTGACCCAGGACACTGCACTGGGAGAGTGACCCAGGACACTGCACAGGGAGAGTGACCCAGGACGCTGCACTGGGAGATTGACCCAGGACACTGCACTGGGAGAGTGGCCCAGGACACTGCACTGGGTGTGTGACCGAGACACTGCACTGGGAGAGTTACCCAGGACACTGCACTGGGAGAGTGGCCCAGGACACTGCACTGGGTGTGTGACCGAGACACTGCACTGGGAGAGTTACCCAGGACACTGCAATGGTAGAGTGACCCAGGACGCTGTATTGTGAGAGTGACCCAGGATGCTGCACATGGAGCGTGACCCAGGAAACTGCACTGGGAGAGTGACCCAGGACACTGCACTGGGAGACTGACCCAGAATGCTGCATTGGGAGAGTGACCCAGGATACTGCACTGGGAGAGTGACCCAGGACGCTGCAATGGTAGAGTGACCCAGGACGCTGCACTGGGAGAGTGACCCAGGACGCTGCACTGGGAGAGTGACCCAGGACACTGCACTGGGAGACTGACCCAGAACGCTGCATTTGGAGAGGGACCCAGGACACTGCACAGTGAGAGGGACTGAGGATACTGCACTGGGAGAGTGATCCAGGACACTGCACTGTGTGTGATCGAGACACTGCACTGCACTGGTAGAGTGACCCAGGACACTGCACTGGGAGAGTGACCCAGGACACTGCACTGGGTGACTGACCCAGAACGCTGCATTGGGAGAGTGACCCAGGACACTGCACGGCGAGAGTGACCCAGGACACTGCACAGTGAGAGGGACTGAGGACACTGCACTGGGAGAGTGATCCAGGACACTGCACGGCACTGGGAGAGTGATCCAGGACACTGCACTGGGAGTGTGACCGAGACACTGCACTGGGAGAGTGACCCAGGACACTGCACTGCACTGCACTGGGAGAGTGATCCAGGACACTGCACTGGGAGTGTGATCCAGGAGTCTGCACTGTGAGAGGGACCCAGGACGCTGCAATGGGAGAGCGACACAGGACACTGCACTGGAAGAGGGACCCAGGACACTGCACTGGGAGAGGGACCCAGGACACTGCACTGGGAGATTGACCCAGGATACTGCACTGGGAGAGTGACCCAGGACACTGCACTGGCAGATTGACCCAGGACGCTGCACTGGGAGAGTGACCCAGGACGCTGCAAAGGGAGAGTGAGCCAGGACACTGCACTGGGAGATTGACACAGAACGCTGCATTGGGAGAGTGACCCAGGACACTGCACTGGGAGATTGACCCAGGACGATGCATTGGGAGAGTGACCCAGGACACTGCACTGGGACAGTGACCCAGGACACTGCACTGGGAGATTGACCCAGGACGCTGCATTATGAGAGTGACCCAGGACACTGCACTGGGAGAGTGACCCAGGAAACTGCAGTGGGAGAGTGACCCAGGACACTGCACTGGGAGACTGACCCAGAATGCTGCATTGGGAGAGTGACCCAGGACACTGCACTGGGAGAGTGACCCAGGACACTGCAATGGTAGAGTGACCCAGGACGCTGCATTGTGAGAGTGACCCAGGACACTGCACTGGGAGATTGACCCAGGACGCTGCACTGGGAGATTGACCCAGGACGCTGCACTGGGAGACTGACCCAGAATGCTGCATTGGGAGAGTGACCCAGGACACTGCACTGGGAGAGTGACCCAGGACGCTGCAATGGTAGAGTGAACCAGGACGCTGCACTGGGAGAGTGATCCAGGAAACTGCACTGGGAGAGTGACCCAGGACACTGCACTGGGAGAGTGACCCAGGAAACTGCAGTGGGAGAGTGACCCAGGACACTGCACTGGGTGACTGACCCAGAACACTGCACTGGGAGAGTGATCCAGGACACTGCACTGTGAGTGTGATCGAGACACTGCACTGCACTGGTAGAGTGACCCAGGACACTGCACTGGGAGATTGACCCAGGATACTGCACTGGGAGTGTGACCGAGACACTGCACTGGGATAGTGACCCAGGACACTGCACTGGGAGACTGAACCAGAACGCTGCATTGGGAGAGTGACCCAGGACACTGCACTGCGAGAGTGACCCAGGACACTGCACAGTGAGAGGGACTGAGGACACTGCACTGGGAGAGTGATCCAGGACACTGCACGGCACTGGGAGAGTGATCCAGGACACTGCACTGGGAGTGTGACCCAGGAAACTGCACTGCACTGCACTGGGAGAGCGATCCAGGACACTGCACTGGGAGTGTGATCCAGGAGTCTGCAATGGGAGAGTGACACAGGACACTGCACTGGAAGAGGGACCCAGGACACTGCACTGGGAGAGGGACCCAGGACACTGCACTGGGAGAGTGATCCAGGACACTGCACTGGGAGTGTGACCGAGACACTGCACTGGGAGTGTGACCCAGGAAACTGCACTGCACTGCACTGGGAGAGTGATCCAGGACACTGCACTGGGAGTGTGATCCAGGAGTCTGCAATGGGAGAGTGACACAGGACACTGCACTGGAAGAGGGACCCAGGACACTGCACTGGGAGAGGGACCCAGGACATTGCACTGGGAGATTGATCCAGGACACTGCACTGTGAGTGTGACCGAGTCACTGCACTGTACTGGGAGAGTGACCCAGGATACTGCACTGGGAGTGTGACCGAGACAATGCACTGGGAGAGTGACCCAGGACACTGCACTGGGAGACTGATCCAGAACGCTGCATTGGGAGAGTGACCGAGGACACTTCACGGTGAAAGGGTCCGAGGACACTGCACTGGGAGAGTGACCAAGACACTGCACTGGGAGAGTGATCCAGGACACTGCACCATGAGTCTGACCGAGACACTGCACTGGGAGAGTTACCCAGGACACTGCACTGGGAGAGTGACCCAGGACACTGCACTGGGAGAGTTACCCAGGACACTGCACTGGGAGAGTTACCCAGGACACTGCACTGGGAGAGTGAGCCATGACGCTGCACTGGGACATTGTCCCAGGACACTGCACTGGGAATGTGACCGAGACACTGCACTGGGAGAGTTACCCAGGACACTGCACTGGGAGTGTGACCCAGGACACTGCACTGGGAGATTGACCCAGGACACTGCACTGGGAGAGTGACCCAGGAGACTGCACTGCACTGCACTGGGAGAGTGATCCAGGACACTGCACTGGTTGTGTGACCGAGACACTGCACTGGGAGAGTTACCCAGGACACTGCACTGGGAGAGTGACCCAGGACACTGCACTGGGTGAGTGACCGAGACACTGCACTGGGAGAGTTACCCAGGACACTGCACTGGGATATTGACCCAGGACACTGCACAGGGAGAGTGACCTAGGACACTGCACTGGGTGTGTGACTAGACACTGCACTGGGAGAGTTACCCAGGACACTGCACTGGGAGAGGGGCCCAGGGCACTGCACTGGGAGAGTGACCGAGACACTGCACTGGGAGAGTGATCCAGGACACTGCACTGCACTGGGAGAGTGATCCAGGACACTGCACTGGGAGTGTGACCGAGACACTGCACTGGGAGAGTGACCCAGGAGACTGCATTGCACTGCACTGGGAGAGTGATCCAGGACACTGCACTGGTTGTGTGACCGAGACACTGCACTGGGAGAGTTACCCAGGACACTGCACTGGGAGAGTGACCCATGACGCTGCTCTGGGACATTGACCCAGGACACTGCACTGGGAGTGTGACCGAGACACTGCACTGGGAGAGTTACCTAGGACACTGCACTGGGAGAGTGATCCAGGACACTGCACTGCACTGGGGGAGTGACCCAGGACACTGCACTGGGATATTGACCCAGGACACTGCACAGGGAGAGTGACCCAGGACGCTGTACTGGGCGAGTGACCCAGGACACGGCAATGGGAGAGTGACCCAGGACGCTGCACTGGTAGAGTGACCCAGGACGCTGCACAGGGAGATTGACCCAGGACACTGCACTGGGAGAGTGACCCAGGACACTGCACTGGAAGAGGGACCCAGGACACTGCACAGTGAGAGGGTCCCAGGACACTGCACTGGGAGTGTGACCCTGGAGACTGCACTGGGAGAGGGACCCAGGACACTACATTAGGAGAGTGACCCAGGATGCTGTACTGGGAGAGTGACCCAGGACGCTGCACTGGGAGATTGACCCAGGAAACTGCACTGGGTGATTGACCCAGAATGCTGTATTGGGAGAGTGACCCAGGACACTGCACTGGGAGAGTGACCCAGGACGCTGCACTGTGAGAGTGACCCAGGACGCTGCAATGGTAGAGTGACCCAGGACACTGCGTTGGGAGAGTGACCCAGGACACTGCACTGGGTGATTGACCCAGAATGCTGCATTGGGAGAGTGACCCAGGACACTGCACTGGGATAGTGACCCAGGACGCTGCATTGGGAGAGTGACCCAGGACGCTGCACTGTGAGAGTGACCCAGGACGCTGCAATGGTAGAGTGACCCAGGACGCTGCATTGGGAGAGTGACCCAGGATGCTGCATTGGGAGAGTGACCCAGGACGCTGCACTGTGAGAGTGACCCAGGACGCTGCGTTGGGAGAGGGGCCCAGGACACTGCACTGGGAGAGTGACCGAGACACTGCACTGGGAGAGTGATCCAGGACACTGCACTGCACTGGGAGAGTGATCCAGGACACTGCACTGGGAGTGTGACCGAGACACTGCACTGGGAGAGTGACCCAGGAGACTGCACTGCACTGCACTGGGAGAGTGATCCAGGACACTGCACTGGTTGTGTGACCGAGACACTGCACTGGGAGAGTGACCCAGGACACTGCACTGGGAGAGTGACCCAGGACACTGCACTGGGAGAGTGAGCCATGACGCTGCTCTGGGACATTGACCCAGGACACTGCACTGGGAGTGTGACCGAGACACTGCACTGGGAGAGTTACCCAGGACACTGCACTGGGAGAGTGATCCAGGACACTGCACTGCACTGGGAGAGTGACCCAGGACACTGCACTGGGATATTGACCCAGGACACTGCACAGGGAGAGTGACCCAGGACACTGCACTGGGTGTGTGACCGAGACACTGCACTGGGAGAGTTACCCAGGACACTGCACTGGGAGAGGGGCCCAGGGCACTGCACTGGGAGAGTGACCGAGACACTGCACTGGGAGAGTGATCCAGGACACTGCACTGCACTGGGAGAGTGATCCAGGACACTGCACTGGGAGTGTGACCGAGACACTGCACTGGGAGAGTGACCCAGGAGACTGCACTGCACTGCACTGGGAGAGTGACCCAGGACACTGCACTGGTTGTGTGACCGAGACACTGCACTGGGAGAGTTACCCAGGACACTGCACTGGGAGAGTGACCCAGGACACTGCACTGGGAGAGTGAGCCATGACGCTGTTCTGGGACATTGACCCAGGACACTGCACTGGGAGTGTGACCGAGTCACTGCACTGGGAGAGTTACCCAGGACACTGCACTGGGAGAGTGATCCAGGACACTGCACTGCACTGGGAGAGTGACCCAGGACGCTGCACTGGGATATTGACCCAGGACACTGCACAGGGAGAGTGACCCAGGACGCTGTACTGGGCGAGTGACCCAGGACACGGCACTGGGAGAGTGACCCAGGACGCTGCACTGGTAGAGTGACCCAGGACGCTGCACAGGGAGATTGACCCAGGACACTGCACTGGGAGATTGACCCAGGACACTGCACTGGAAGAGGGACCCAGGACACTGCACAGTGAGAGGGTCCCAGGACACTGCACTGGGAGTGTGATCCTGGAGACTGCACTGGGAGAGGGACCCAGGACACTGCATTAGGAGAGTGACCCAGGATGCTGTACTGGGAGAGTGACCCAGGACACTGCATTAGGAGAGTGACCCAGGACGCTGCACTGGGAGATTGACCCAGGAAACTGCACTGGGTGATTGACCCAGAATGCTGCATTGGGAGAGTGACCCAGGACACTGCACTGGGAGAGTGACCCAGGATGCTGCATTGGGAGATTGACCCAGGATGCTGCATTGGGACAGTGACCCAGGACGCTGCAATGGTAGAGTGACCCAGGACACTGCACTGGGCTAGTGACCCAGAATGCTGCATTGGGAGAGTGACCCAGAATGCTGCATTGGGAGAGTGACCCAGGACACTGCACTGGGAGAGTGACCCAGAATGCTGTATTGGGAGAGTGACCCAGGACACTGCACTGGGAGAGTGACCCAGGATGCTGCATTGGGAGAGTGACCCAGGACACTGCACTGGGAGAGTGACCCAGGATGCTGCATTGGGAGATTGACCCAGGATGCTGCATTGGGAGAGTGACCCAGGACGCTGCATTGGGAGAGTGACCCAGGACACTGCACTGGGATAGTGACCCAGGACGCTGCATTGGGAGAGTGACCCAGGACGCTGCACTGTGAGAGTGACCCAGGACGCTGCAATGGTAGAGTGACCCAGGACACTGCATTGGGAGAGTGACCCAGGACGCTGCATTGGGAGAGTGACCCAGGACGCTGCACTGTGAGAGTGACCCAGGACGCTGCGTTGGGAGAGTGACCCAGGATGCTGCATTGGGAGAGTGACCCAGGACACTGCAAAGGGAGAGTGACCCAGGACACTGCACTGGGAGAGTGACCCAGGAAACTGCACTGGGAGAGTGACCCAGGACGCTGCATTGGGAGTTTGACCCAGGACGCTGCATTGGGAGAGTGACCCAGGACACTGCACTGCGAGAGTGACCCAGGAAACTGCACTGGGAGAGTGACCCAGGACACTGCACTGGGAGACTGACCCAGAACGCTGCATTGGGAGAGTGACCCAGGACGCTGCACTGGGAGAGTGACCCAGGACACTGCACTGGGAGAGTGACCCAGGAAACTGCACTGCGAGAGTGACCCAGGACGCTGCACTGTGAGAGTGACCCAGGACGCTGCACTGGGAGAGTGACCCAGGAAACTGCACTGGGAGAGTGACCCAGGACGCTGCACTGTGAGAGTGACCCAGGACACTGCACTGGGAGAGTGACCCAGGACGCTGCAATGGGAGAGTGAGCCAGGACACTGCACTGGGAGAGTGACCCAGGAAACTGCACTGGGAGAGTGACCCAGGACCCAGGTTAGTAAATTTGCGGATGACACGAAGGTCGGTGGAGTTGTGGATAGTGCCGAAGGATGTTGTAGGGTACAGAGGGACATAGATAGGCTGCAGAGCTGTGCTGAGAGATGGCAAATGGAGTTTAATGCGGAAAAGTGTGAGGTGATTCACTTTGGAAGGAGTAACAGGATTGCAGAGTACTGGGCTAATGGGAAGATTCTTGATAGTGTAGATGAACAGAGAGATCTTGGTGTCCAGGTACATAAATCCCTGAAAGTTGCCACCCAGGTTAATAGAGCTGTTAAGAAGGCATATGGTGTGTTAGCTTTTATTAGTAGGGGGATCGAGTTTCGGAGCCATGAGGTCATGCTGCAGCTGTAAAAAACTCTGGTGAGGCCGCACCTGGAGTATTGCGTGCAGTTCTGGTCACCGCATTATAGGAAGGATGTGGAAGCTTTGGAAAAGGTGCAGAGGAGATTTACTAGGATGTTGCCTGGTATGGAGGGAAGGTCTTACGAGGAAAGGCTGAGGGACTTGAGGTTGTTTTCGTTAGAGAGAAGGAGGAGAAGAGGTGACTTAATAGAGACATATAAGATAATCAGAGGGTTAGATAGGGTGGATAGTGAGAGTCTTTTTCCTTGGATGGTGATGGCAAACACGAGGGGACATAGCTTTAAGTTGAGGGGTGATAGATAATGGACAGATGTCAGAGGTAGTTTCTTTACTCAGAGAGTAGTAGGGGCGTGGATCGCCCTGCCTGCAACAGTAGTAGACTCGTCAACTTTAAGGGCATTTAAGTGGTCATTGGATAGACATATGGATGAAAATGGAATAGTGTAGGTCAGATGGTTTCACAGGTCGGCGCAACATCGAGGGCTGAAGGGCCTGTACTGCGCTGTAATATTCTAATGTTCTAATGTTCTAAAGTGCCATGGGATCTTTACCATCCACCTGAGCAAGCAGATGGGGCCTCGGTTTAACATCTTATCTGAAAGATGGCACCTCTGACAATGCAGTATTCCCCCAGTGCTGCACTGGAGTGTTAGTCTGGATTTTTGTGTTCAAATCCTGGAGTGGGATTGAACATGAAACCTGATGATTCAGATGGAACAGTGCTGATAATTAAAGCACAGCTGTCCACAGAGGAACTAACCAATGTTCTTCAGTCCCTTTGATCCATTAAAGTAATGACCAACCCCAGGAATTGTACAAATTGCAATGGCTGCTTTTCCAGCCCAGGGTGAATGTGCCACTGGATGAGGTTTCCACAGCATCAACTGGCAGGAATCTAGCTCCTTATTGATATCAATATCAAACCCATTTCTCTCCCAACGTCGCTCCTAGATTTCCTCATCTCAAAGGAAGACAAAGGAAGACGGTTGTGGTTGTTGGAGGTCAATCATCTGAGCTCCAGGACATCACTGCAGGAGTTCCTCAGGGTAGTGTTCTAGGCCCAACCATCTTCAGCTGCTTCATCAATGACCTTCCTTCAATCATAAGGTCAGAAGTGGGGATGTTCGCTGATGATTGCACAATGTTCAGCACCATTCGCAACTCCTCAGATACTGAAGCAGTCTGTGTAGAAATGCAGCAAGATCTGGACAAAATCCAGGCTTGGGCTGATAAGTGGCAAGTGATATTCGCGCCACACAAGTGCCAGACAATGACCATCTCCAACAAGAGAGAATCTAACCATCTCCCCTTGACATTCAACAGCATTACCATCGCTGAATCCCCCACTATCAACATCCTAGTGGTTACCATTGACCAGAAACTGAACTGGAGTAGTCATATAAATACCGTGGCGACAAGAGCAGGTCAGAGACTAGGAATCCTGAGGCGAGTAACTCACCTCTTGACTCCCCAAAGCCTGTCCACCATCTACAAGGCACAAGTCAGGAGTGTGATGGAATACTCTCCACTTGCCTGGATGGCTGCAGCTCCAACAACACTCAAGAAGTTCGATACCATCCAGGACAAAGCAGCCCGCTTGATTGGCATCCCATCTACAAACATTCACTCCCTCCACCACCGACGCACAGTGGCAGCAGTGTGTCCCATCTACAAGATGCACTGCATGAATTCCCCCAGGCTCCTTAGACAGCATCTTCCAAACCCGCGACCTCTACCAACTAGAAGGACAAGGGCAGCAGATGCATATCCATTTTAAAGGGTGGCACAGTGGCGCAGTGGTTAGCACTGCAGCCTCACAGCTCCAGCGACCTGGGTTCAATTCTGGGTACTGCCTGTGTGGAGTTTGCAAGTTCTCCCTGTGTCTGCGTGGGTTTCCTCCGGGTACTCCGGTTTCCTCCCACATGCCAAAGACTTGCATTTTGATAGGTAAATTGGCCATTCGCAATTGCCCCTAGTATAGGTAGGTGGTAGGGAAATATAGGGACAGGTGGGGATGTGGTAGGAATATGGAATTAGTGTAGGATTAGTATAAATGGGTGGTTGATGGTCGGCACAGACTCGGTGGGCCGAAGGGCCTGTTTCAGTGCTGTATCTCTAAACTAAACTAAACTAAACTAAGCATGGGAACACCACCACCTGCAAGTTCCCCTCCAAGTCATACACCATCCTGACTTGGAACTATATCGCCGTTCCTTCACTGTCACTGGGTCAAAATCCTGGAACTCCCTTCCTAACAGCACTGTGGGTGTACCTACCCCACATGGACTGCAGCGGTTCAAGAAGGCAGCTCACCACCACCTTCTCAAGGGCAATTAGGGATGGGCAATAAATGCTGGCCTGGCCAGTGACGCCCACATCCCATGCACAAATAAAATTAAACTTCTACCATTACTGAGTTTTCCTTTTAACAAGTTGAGGTTTGTCAGAAGTTATAACTTGCTCAACCGCATCAACTCTCAACACTTAGTGTTCCAAACTATCACCTTTCAGCAGCTGCCTCCTTAGATTCCATGTCACCAGTCGCTCCCAATCGCAAATCTCTAATCACTTATAATGATGAGATGACTCACCCTGTCTGATATGTAGCTATACTGTCAAGGCTGGTTATATAGAGAGGTTGGCCGTCCGTCTGTCTCACAACAGTCTGTTCTTTCTCTCTCACACACAGCCCTGCACACACTCTCAAACTGTTCACGTACAGCAGGGATGGCAGGACAGTGTTGTAGCTGAGGTATATGAGATCTGGTGGATGCCAGTGTGATCGATGGCAAACACGTCTGCAGTAAGTGTTTGAAGCTCGAGGAGCTTCAGCTCAGAGTCATTGAGCTAGAGACCGAGTTACAGACACTGTGCTGTATCGGGGTGGGGTGGGGTGGGGGTGCAAGTTACCTGGACACTTTGTTCACACCCCTTTGGATCAGGTTGTCTGATTGGATCAGTGGTCAGGGACAGGAGGGTGTGACTGCGGATGAGGTAGGTCAGGGGATCGAGAAGGCAGAAGTAGAGGAACCTCAGCCCCTGTAGTTGTACAACAGTTTTGAGATTCTGTCATCTTGTATGGATGAGAGCGAGGGCTGCAGGGTGGATGAGCAGACTGACAATGGCACTGTGGTACAGGAAGCCATTCAAATAGAGAATAGGAACATAGTGGTAGTAGGAGATAGTACAGTCAGAGGGATAGGCACAGTTCTCTATGGCCAACAGAGAGAGTCCAGACGGCTGTGTTGTCTGTCCGGTGCCAGGGTTTGGGACATCTGCTTGGGGCTGGAGAGGAACTTGCAGTGGGAGGGGGAGGATCCAGTTGTTGTGGTCCAATCAGGTAATCTTTGGATTATTACCTGAACCATGAGAAAATTGGCATAGGGAAAATAAGATTAGAGAGTTGAATATGTGGCTCAAAGATTGGTGTGGGAGAAATGAGTTTCAATTCCTGGGGCACTGGCACCAGTACTGGGGAAAGTGGAAGCTGTACCATTGGGGCGGTCTTCACCTGAACCGTACTGGGACCAGTGTTCTGGTGAGTCGTATAACTAGGGCAGTAGCGAGAGCCTTTTAACTAAATGACTGGGGGAAGGGATCATGTGAGAGGAGATGTGGTAAATTAAAGAGAAAGGACAAGGCAATAGAACAGGGTAGCGATATGGGAAATAATGACCAGAGTTTAGTAGGAAGGGACAGAGTGAATAAACTGAAGAATGCATCAGCAGATAAGGCCAGAGTTTGCAAGAAGATGGAATTAAAGGCTCTGTACCTGAATGAGTGCAACATTTGTAACAAAATGGATGAATTGAGAGCACAAATAGAAATACATATGCATGACCTGATAGCCATTACAGAGACATGGTTGCAAGGTGACAAAGGCTTGGACCAAAATATTGAAAAATATTTGACATCTGGAAAAGACAGGAAGCTAGGAAAAGCTTTTGGGGTAGCTCTGTTAATTAATTATGTCATTAGTACAGTAATGAGAGATGACCTTAGTTCAGAAGAGGAAGATGTAGAATCAGTTTGGGTACAGATGATAAATAGGAAATGTAAGAGGGTACTTGTGGGAGTAGTTTATAGGCCCCCTAACAGTTGCTGCGCTGTAGGAAATCATATACAGGAAGAAATAAATGAGGCTTGTATGACAGGTACTGAAATAGTCACGGGTGACTTTAATCTACATGTAGGTTGGGCAAATTAGATTGGCAAAGGTAGCCTGGAAAATGTGTTCACAGAGTGTATCATAGGACAATTTCTTAGAGCAGTACACTCTAGAGCCAACCATGGAGCAGCCTATTATAGACCTGGTAATGTGCAATGAGTCAGGATCAATAATCTGATGGTAAAGGAGCTTCTAGGCAACAGCGATCACAACATGACAGAATTTCACATTCAGTTTTAAAGGGAGAAGTGTGGGTCTAAGACTACTGTTTTAAACCTAAATAAAGGTAATTACAAGGGTATGAAGGCAGAGCTAGCTAAAGTAAACTGGGAAACTAGGTTAAAGGTAGGAGAGTAGAGATGCAGTAGCAAACTTTTAAGGAGATATTTAATAACTCTCAGCAAAGATTTTTCCCAGTGAGAAAGAAAGATTCTTTGAGAAGGATGCATCATCTCTGGCTAAATAAGGAAGTTAAGGATAGTATCAAATTGAAAGAAACACTGTACAAATCTGCAAAGCCTAGTGGTAGATCAGAAGATTGGACAGATTTTAAGAACCAGCAAAGAATAACGAACAAAATAAAGACAGAGAAAGTAATTATATGAGAAAACTAGCTAGTAATATAAAAACAGATAGTAAAAAGACTCTAGGAGTATTTAAATAGGAAAAGAATAATTAAAGTGAGTGCTGGTGAATTAATAATGGAAAACAAGGAAATAGCGGAAGCTTTGAACAGGTATTTTGTGTCTGTTTTCATTGTAGACGACTGGGAAAACTTCCCAAAGATGTTTAAAAATCAAGAGGTGAAAGGGAGGGAGGAATTTAAAACAACAACCATTGCTAGGTGCTGGGAAAACTATTAGACTTAAAGGCTGATAAGTCCCCAGGACCGGAAGGCCTGCATCCTAGAAACATAGGGACAGGAGTAGGCCATTCAGCCCATCGTGCCTGCTCCACCATCCTATCCATAGGATCCTAGTGTCTTAAAATATGTGGCTGCAGAGATAGTAGAGGCTTTCATTATAATCTTTCACAATTCCTTACATTCTGGAAAGGTCCCAATGGATTGGAAAATCACAAATGCAACACCTCTATTCAAAAAAGGAGGGAGAGGGAAAGTTGGAAACTACAGGCCAGTTAGCCGAATATCTGTCATTGGGAAAATGCTAGAATCCATAATTAAAGAGGTTATAGCAGGGCATCTAGAAAATCATAATACAATCAGGCAGAGTCAACATGGTTTTGTGAAAGGGAAATCGTGTTTGACTAATTTATTGGAGTTCTTTGAGGAGGGTGTGATAAAGAGGAACCTGTAGAAGTAGTGTACTTGGATTTCCAAAAGGCATTCCATAAAGTGCCATATAAAAGGTTATTATACAAATTAAGAGCTCATGGTCTGGGGGAAACATATTAGTATGGATAGAGGATTGGTTAGCTAACAGGAAGTGGAGAATAGGGATAAATGGGTCATTTACGGGTTGGCAAGGGTGCAGTGTCACAGGGATCAGTGCTGGGGCCTCAACTATTTACAATCTATATCAATGACTTGGATGAAGGGACCAAATGCATCGTAGCTAAATTTACTGGTGACCCAACGATAGGTCGAAAAGTAAGCTGCAAGGGGACATTGGTTAGTACTCTTCCATCAACAAAAGATGATGGACATGCAGTAAACAATGCATTTAGATGGAGTGTCTTCTCTTGGTTCACCTTTGCTGATGGATCAGTTGTGTGAATGGCCTTTTAATGTGTTTTACGTTTGATGTAATTCTATGTAAATCTCTATGTCTCATTCTCTCCCTCATGTTTCTCTATATCGCTCTATCCTTCCCCTCTTTAATAGATGTGTCCTATGTCTCTCTCTCCTTCCCCTCTTTAACAGATGTGTCCTATCTCTCTCTCTCTCCTTCCCCTCTTTAACAGATGTGTCCTCTCTCTCTCTCTCTCCTTCCCCTCTTTAACAGATGTGTCCTATTTCTCTCCTTCCCCTCTTTAACAGATGTGTCCAATCTCTCTCTCTCTCTCTCTCTCCTTCCCCTCTGAAACAGAGGTGTCCTATTTCTCTCTCTCCTTCTCCTCTTTAACAGATGTGTCCAATCTCTCTCTCTCTCTCTCCTTCCCCTCTGAAACAGAGGTGTCCTATCTCTCTCTCTCTCTCTCTCTCCTTCCCCTCTTTAACAGATGTGTCCTATTTCTCTCTCTCCTTCCCCTCTTTAACAGATGTGTCCAATCTCTCTCTCTCTCTCTCCTTCCCCTCTGAAACAGAGGTGTCCTATCTCTCTCTCTCTCTCTCCTTCCCCTCTTCAACAGATGTGTCCTATCTCTCTCTCTCTCCTTCCCCTCTTTAACAGATGTGTCCAATCTCTCTCTCTCTCTCTCTCTCCTTCCCCTCTGAAACAGAGGTGTCCTATTTCTCTCTCTCCTTCTCCTCTTTAACAGATGTGTCCAATCTCTCTCTCTCTCTCTCCTTCCCCTCTGAAACAGAGGTGTCCTATCTCTCTCTCTCTCTCTCTCTCCTTCCCCTCTTTAACAGATGTGTCCTATTTCTCTCTCTCCTTCCCCTCTTTAACAGATGTGTCCAATCTCTCTCTCTCTCTCTCCTTCCCCTCTTTAACAGATGTGTCCAATCTCTCTCTCTCTCTCCATCCCCTCTTTAACTGATGTGTCCTATCTCTCTCTCTCTCCTTCCCCTCTTTAACAGATGTGTCCAATCTCTCTCTCTCTCTCTCTCCATCCCCTCTTTAACTGATGTGTCCTATCTCTCTCTCTCCTTCCCCTATTTAACTGATGTGTCCAATCTCTCTCTCTCTCTCTCTCTCTCCATCCCCTCTTTAACTGATGTGTCCAATCTCTCTCTCTCTCTCTCTCCATCCCCTCTTTAACAGATGTGTCCAATCTCTCTCTCTCTCTCCATCCCCTCTTTAACTGATGTGTCCTATCTCTCTCTCTCTCCTTCCCCTCTTTAACAGATGTGTCCAATCTCTCTCTCTCTCTCTCCATCCCCTCTTTAACTGATGTGTCCTATCTCTCTCTCTCTCCTTCCCCTATTTAACTGATGTGTCCAATCTCTCTCTCTCTCTCTCTCTCTCTCCATCCCCTCTTTAACTGATGTGTCCTATCTCTCTCTCTCTCCTTCCCCTATTTAACAGATGTGTCCAATCTCTCTCTCTCTCTCTCTCCATCCCCTCTTTAACTGATGTGTCCAATCTCTCTCTCTCTCCTTCCCCTATTTAACAGATGTGTCCAATCTCTCTCTCTCTCTCTCCATCCCCTCTTTAACAGATGTGTCCAATCTCTCTCTCTCTCTCTCTCCATCCCCTCTTTAACTGATGTGTCCTATCTCTCACTCTCTCCTTCCCCTATTTAACAGATGTGTCCAATCTCTCTCTCTCTCTCTCTCTCTCCATCCCCTCTTTAACTGATGTGTTCTATCTCTCTCTCTCTCCTTCCCCTATTTAACAGATGTGTCCAATCTCTCTCTCTCTCTCTCTCTCCATCCCCTCTTTAACTGATGTGTCCTATCTCTCTCTCTCTCCTTCCCCTATTTAACAGATGTGTCCAATCTCTCTCTCTCTCTCTCTCCTTCCCCTATTTAACAGATGTGTCCTATCCCTCTCTCTCTCAAGACCCCTCTTCATTCTCCATCCTACCTGCTGATTTCTATCCAAACCTCTCTCATTATTCTCTTTGCACATTTTCATTCCAACTCGACACCCTCTTCCTTTCTCACCTTCATCATCTGTCTCTCTGGTCACACAGCAAAAGCCTCCCATCTATCAAAGAATTCTTCTCTTGTTTCCAGAGTAGCTCTGAGATGTCTGACAGACCCGAGTAAGCGGGCGAGAGCTTGCCAATCCCAGCTGATGAGGCGGACAGACCGGTGGAGAATTCAAGTCAGTGACAGCCAGCAGGGATCCAATCACCATCTCACACAAATGTGCCAATTCCAACGTTTCACAGCGACGAATGGGTGGTGCTGAATGAGTGCACGATGATATATCTTCATCGAGACTGAAGGTAAACTCTTTGACCAAGGTTAACCACTGTCATTTCCCCAGCCATCTGGGAGGATGTTTAACATGAACTGCCTAACCTCCAGACTTGAAGATTCCAACACACTCCTGGCTAGTCTCCCACATTCTGCTGTCAGTAAACAGGAAGTCATCCATGCCTGCAGCCCCGATTCTTAACTCGCACCCAGTCCCGTTCCCCCATCACCCCCTGTACTCACTGACCGACATTAACACACACCAAGTCCCGTTCCTCTATCACCCCTGTACTCACTGACCTACATTAACACACACCAAGTCCCGTTCCCCTATCACCCCCTGTACTCACTGACCTACATTAACACACACCAAGTCCCGTTCCCCTATCACCCCCTGTACTCACTGACCTACATTAACACACACCAAGTCCCGTTCCCCTATCACCTCTGTACTCAGTGACCTACATTAACTCACACCAAGTCCCGTTCCCCTATCACCCCCTGTACTCACTGACCGACATTAACACACACCAAGTCCCGTTCCCCTATCACCCCCTCTACTCACTGACCTACATTAACACACACCAAGTCCCGTTCCCCTATCACGCCCTGTACTCACTGACCTACATTAACACACACCAAGTCCCGTTCCCCTATCACCCCCTGTACTCAGTGACCTACATTAACTCACACCAAGTCCCGTTCCCCTATCACCCCCTGTACTCACTGACCGACATTAACACACACCAAGTCCCGTTCCCCTATCACCCCCTCTACTCACTGACCTACATTAACACACACCAAGTCCCGTTCCCCTATCACCCCTGTACTCAGTGACCTACATTAACTCACACCAAGTCCCGTTCCCCTATCACCCCCTGTACTCACTGACCTACATTAACACACACCAAGTGCCGTTCCCCTATCACCCCTGTACTCAGTGACCTACATTAACACACACCAAGTCCTGTTCCCCTATCACCCCTCTACTCACTGACCTACATTAACACACACCAAGTCCCGTTCCTCTATCAACCCCTCTATTCACTGACCTACATTAACACACACCAAGTCCCGTTCCCCTATCACTCCCTGTACTCACTGACATACATTAACACACACCAAGTCCCGTTCCTCTATCAACCCCTCTATTCACTGACCTACATTAACACACACCAAGTCCCGTTCCCCTATCACCCCCTGTACTCACTGACCTACATTAACACACACCAAGTCCCGTTCCTCTATCACCCCTGTACTCACTAACCGACATTAACACACACCAAGTCCTGTTCCTCTATCACCCCTGTAATCACTGACCTACATTAACACACACCAAGTCCCGTTCCCCTATCACCTCTGTACTCACTGACCTACATTAACACACACCAAGTCCCATTCCCCTATCACCCCTGTACTCACTGATCTACATTAACACACACCAAGTCCCATTCCCCTATCACCCCTGTACTCGGTGACCTACATTAACTCACACCAAGTCCCGTTCCCCCATCACCCCCTGTACTCACTGACCTACATTAACACACACAAAGTCCCGTTCCTCTATCACCCCTGTACTCACTGACCTACATTAACACACACCAAGTCCCGTTCCCCCATCACCCCCTGTACTCACTGACCTACATTAACACACACCAAGTCCCGTTCCCCCATCACCCCCTGTACTCACTGACCTACATTAACACACACCAAGTCCCGTTCCTCTATCACCCCCTGTACTCACTGACCTACATTAACACACACCAAGTCCCATTCCTCTATCACCCCCTGTACTCACTGACCTAGATTAACACACACCAACTCCAATTCCCCTATGTACCCTGTACTCACTGACCTACATTAACACACACCAAGACCCATTCCCCTATCACCCCCTGTACTCAATGACCTACATTAACACACACCAAGTCCCGTTCCTCTATCACCCCCTGTACTCACTGACCTACATTAACACACACCAAGACCCATTCCCCTATCACCCCCTGTACTCAATGACCTACATTAACACACACCAAGTCCCGTTCCTCTATCACCCCCTGTACTCACTGACCTACATTAACACACACCAAGTCCCATTCCTCTATCACCCCCTGTACTCACTGACCTAGATTAACACACACCAACTCCAATTCCCCTATGTACCCTGTACTCACTGACCTACATTAACACACACCAAGACCCATTCCCCTATCACCCCCTGTACTCAATGACCTACATTAACACACACCAAGTCCCGTTCCCCTATCACCCCCTGTACTCACTGACCTACATTAACACACACCAAGTCCCGTTCCTCTATCACCCCCTGGACTCACTGACCTAGATTAACACACACCAAGTCCCATTCCCCTATCACCCCCTGTACTCACTGACCTACATTAACACACACCAAGTCCCATTCCTCTATCACCCCTGTACTCACTGACTTACATTAACACACACCAAGTTCTGTTCCCCTATCACCCCCTGTACTCACTGACCGACATTAACACACACCAAGTCCCGTTCCCCTATCACCCCCTTTACTCACTGACCTACATTAACACACACCAAGTCCCGTTCCCCTATCACCTCCTGTACTCACTGACCTACATTAACACACACCAAGTCCCATTCCCCTATCACCCCTGTACTCACTGACCTACATTAACATACACCAAGTCCCGTTCCCCTATCACCCCTGTACTCACTGACCTACATTAACACACACCAAGTCCCATTCCCCTATCACCCCTGTACTCACTGACCTACATTAACATACACCAAGTCCCGTTCCCCTATCACCCCTGTACTCACTGACCTACATTAACACACACCAAGTCCCGTTCCCCCATCACCCCCTGTACTCACTGACCAACATTAACACACACCAAGTCCCGTTCCTCTATCACCCCCTGTACTCACTGACCAACATTAACACACACCAAGTCCCGTTCCTCTATCACCCCCTGTACTCACTGACCAACATGAACACACACCAAGTCCCGTTCCTCTATCACCCCCTGTACTCACTGACCTACATTAACACACACCAAGTCCCGTTCCACTGTCATCCCCTCTACTCACTGACCTACATTAACACACACCAAGTCCCGTTCCTCTATCACCCCCTGCACTCACTGACCTACATTAACACACACCAAGTCCCGTTCCACTTTCACCCCCTCTACTTACTGACCTACATTAACACACACCAAGTCCCATTCCTCTATCACCCCTGTACTCACTGACTTACATTAACACACACCAAGTTCTGTTCCCCTATCACCCCTGTACTCACTGACCTACATTAACACACACCAAGTCCCATTCCTCTATCACCCCTGTACTCACTGACTTACATTAACACACACCAAGTTCTGTTCCCCTATCACCCCTGTACTCAGTGACCTACATTAACTCACACCAAGTCCCGTTCCTCAATCACCCCTGTACTCACTGACCTACATTAACACACACCAAGTCCCGTTCCTCTATCACCCCCTGGACTCACTGACCAACATTAACACACACCAAGTCCCATTCCCCTATCACCCCTGTACTCACTGACCTACATTAACACACACCAAGTCCCGTTCCTCTATCACCCCCTGTACTCACTGACCTACATTAACACACACCAAGTCCCGTTCCCCTATCACCCCTGTACTCACTGACCTACATTAACACACACCAAGTCCCGTTCCCCGATCACCCCTGTACTCAGTGACCTACATTAACTCACACCAAGTCCCGTTCCCCTATCACCCCCTGTACTCACTGACCTACATTAACACACACCAAGTCCCATTCCCCTATCACCCCTGTACTCACTGACCTACATTAACACACACCAAGTCCCGTTCCTCTATCAACCCCTCTACTCACTGACCTACATTCACACACACCAAGTCCCATTCCCCTATCACCCCTCTACTCACTGACCTACATTAACACACACCAAGTCCCGTTCCTCTATCAACCCCTCTATTCACTGACCTACATTAACACACACCAAGTCCTGTTCCTCTATCACCCCTGTACTCACTGACCTACATTAACACACACCAAGTCCCATTCCCCTATCACCCCTCTACTCACTGACCTACATTAACACACACCAAGTCCCATTCCCCTATCACCCCTGTACTCACTGACCTACATTAACACACACCAAGTCCCATTCCCCTATCACCCCTGTACTCACTGACCGACATTAACACACACCAAGTCCCGTTCCCCTATCACCCCCTGTACTCACTGACCTACATTAACACACACCAAGTCCCGTTCCTCGATCACCCCTGTACTCACTGACCTACATTAACACACACCAAGTCCTGTTCCTCTATCACCCCTGTACTCACTGACCGACATTAACACACACCAAGTCCCGTTCCCCTATCACCCCTGCACTCGGTGACCTACATTAACTCACACCAAGTCCCGTTCCTCCATCACCCCCTGTACTCACTGACCTACATTATCACACACCAAGTCCCGTTCCTCTATCACCCCTGTACTCACTGACCTACATTAACACACACCAATTCCCGTTCCCCCATCACCCCCTGTACTCACTGACCTACATTAACACACACCAAGTCCCGTTCCCCCATCACCCCCTGTACTCACTGACCTACATTATCACACACCAAGTCCCGTTCCTCTATCACCCCTGTACTCACTGACCTACATTAACACACACCAATTCCCGTTCCCCCATCACCCCCTGTACTCACTGACCTACATTAACACACACCAAGTCCCGTTCCTCTATCACCCCCTGTACTCACTGACCTACATTAACACACACCAAGTCCCATTCCTCTATCACCCCCTGTACTCACTGACCTAGGATCACAGACACCAACTCCAATTCCCCTATGTACCCTGTACTCACTGACCTACATTAACACACACCAAGACCCATTCTCCTATCACCCCCTGTACTCAATGACCTACATTAACACACACCAAGCCCGTTCCTCTATCACCCCCTGTACTCACTGACCTACATTAACACACACCAAGCCCGTTCCTCTATCACCCCCTGTACTCACTGACCTACATTAACACACACCAAGTCCCGTTCCTCTATCACCCCCTGTACTCAATGACCTACATTAACACACACCAAGTCCCATTCCCCTATCACCCCTGTACTCACTGACCTACATTAACACACACCAAGTCCCGTTCCTCTATCACCCCTGTACTCACTGACCTACATTAACACACACCAAGTCCCGTTCCCCTATCACCCCTGTACTCACTGACCTACATTAACACACACCAAGACCCGTTCCCCTATCACCCCCTGTACTCACTGACCTACATTAACTCACACCAAGTCCCGTTCCCCTATCACCCCCTGTACTCACTGACCTACATTAACACACACCAAGTCCCGTTCCTCTATCACCCCCTGTACTCACTGACCTACATTCACACACACCAAGTCCCGTTCCCCTATCACCCCCTGGACTCACTGACCTACATTAACACACACCAAGTCCCGTTCCACTGTCACCCCCTCTACTCACTGACCTACATTAACACACACCAAGTCCCGTTCCACTGTCACCCCCTCTACTCACTGACCTACATTAACACACACCAAGTCCCATTCCCCTATCACCCCCTGTACTCACTGACCTACATTAACACACACCAAGTCCCATTCCTCTATCACCCCTGTACTCACTGACTTATATTAACACACACCAAGTTCTGTTCCCCTATCACCCCCTGTACTCACTGACCGACATTAACACACACCAAGTCCCGTTCCCCGATCACCCCCTGTACTCACTGACCTACATTAACACACACCAAGTCCCGTTCCTCTATCACCCCCTGTACTCACTGACCTACATTCACACACACAAAGTCCCGTTCCCCTATCACCCCCTGGACTCACTGACCTACATTAACACACACCAAGTCCCGTTCCACTGTCACCCCCTCTACTCACTGACCGACATTAACACACACCAAGTCCCGTTCCCCTATCACCCCCTGTACTCACTGACCTACATTAACACACACCAAGTCCCATTCCCCTATCACCCCTGTACTCACTGACCTACATTAACACACACCAAGTCCCGTTCCCCGATCACCCCCTGTACTCACTGACCTACATTAACACACACCAAGTCCCATTCCCCTATCACCCCTGTACTCACTGACCTACATTAACATACACCAAGTCCCGTTCCCCTATCACCCCCTGTACTCACTGACCTACATTAACACACACCAAGTCCCATTCCCCTATCACCCCTGTACTCACTGACCTACATTAACACACACCAAGTCCCGTTCCTCTATCACCCCCTGTACTCACTGACCTACATTAACACACACCAAGTCCCGTTCCCCTATCACCCCTGTACTCACTGATCGACATTAACACACACCAAGTCCCGTTCCCCTATCACCCCTGTACTCACTGCCCTACATTAACACACACCAAGTCCCGTTCCCCGATCACCCCTGTACTCAGGGACCTACATTAACTCACACCAAGTCCCGTTCCTCTATCACCCCCTGTACTCACTGACCTACATTAACACACACCAAGTCCCGTTCCTCTATCACCCCCTGGACTCACTGACCTACATTAACACACACCAAGTCCCGTTCCTCTATCACCCCCTGGACTCACTGACCTACATTAACACACACCAAGTCCCATTCCCCTATCACCCCTGTACTCACTGACCTACATTAACACACACCAAGTCCCGTTCCTCTATCACCCCCTGTACTCACTGGCCTACATTAACACACACCAAGTCCCGTTCCCCTATCACCCCTGTACTCACTGACCGACATTAACACACACCAAGTCCCGTTCCCCTATCACCCCTGTTTTCACTGACCTACATTAACACACACCAAGTCCCGTTCCCCGATCACCCCTGTACTCAGTGACCTACATTAACTCACACCAAGTCCCGTTCCCCTATCACCCCTGTACTCAGTGACCTACATTAACACACACCAAGTCCCGTTCCCCTATCACCCCCTGTACTCACTGACCTACATTAACACACACCAAGTGCCGTTCCCCTGTCACCCCTCTACTCACTGACCTACATTAACACACACCAAGTCCCATTCCCCTATCACCCCTGTACTCACTGACCTACATTAACACACACCAAGTCCCGTTCCTCTATCAACCCCTCTACTCACTGACCTACATTAACACACACCAAGTCCCATTCCCCTATCACCCCTGTACTCACTGACCTACATTAACACACACCAAGTCCCGTTCCTCTATCACCCCCTGTACTCACTGACCTACATTAACACACACCAAGTCCCATTCCCCTATCACCCCTGTACTCACTGACCTACATTAACACACACCAAGTCCCATTCCCCTATCACCCCTGTACTCACTGACCTACATTAACACACACCAAGTCCCGTTCCTCTATCAACCCCTCTACTCACTGACCCACATTAACACACACCAAGTCCCGTTCCTCTATCAACCCCTCTATTCACTGACCTACATTAACACACACCAAGTCCTGTTCCACTATCACCCCTCTACTCACTGACCTACATTAACACACACCAAGTCCCATTCCCCTATCACCCCTGTACTCACTGACCTACATTAACACACACCAAGTCCCATTCCCCTATCACCCCTGTACTCACTGACCGACATTAACACACACCAAGTCCCGTTCCCCTATCACCCCCTGTACTCACTGACCTACAATAACACACAGCAAGTCCTGTTCCTCTATCACCCCTGTACTCACTGACCTACATTAACACACACCAAGTCCCTTTCCCCCATCACCCCCTGTACTCACTGACCTACATTAACACACACCAAGTCCCGTTCCTCGATCACCCCTGTACTCACTGACCTACATTAACACACACCAAGTCCTGTTCCTCTATCACCCCTGTACTCACTGACCGACATTAACACACAACAAGTCCCGTTCCCCTATAACCCCTGTACTCGGTGACCTACATTAACTCACACCAAGTCCCGTTCCTCCATCACCCCCTGTACTCACTGACCTACATTATCACACACCAAGTCCCGTTCCTCTATCACCCCTGTACTCACTGACCTACATTAACACACACCAATTCCCGTTCCCCCATCACCCCCTGGACTCACTGACCTACATTAACACACACCAAGTCCCGTTCCCCCATCACCCCCTGTACTCACTGACCTACATTAACACACACCAAGTCCCGTTCCTCTATCACCCCCTGTACTCACTGACCTACATTAACACACACCAAGTCCCATTCCTCTATCACCCCCTGTACTCACTGACCTAGGATCACAGACACCAACTCCAATTCCCCTATGTACCCTGTACTCACTGACCTACATTAACACACACCAAGACCCATTCCCCTATCACCCCCTGTACTCAATGACCTACATTAACACACACCAAGCCCGTTCCTCTATCACCCCCTGTACTCACTGACCTACATTAACACACACCAAGTCCCGTTCCCCTATCACCCCCTGTACTCAATGACCTACATTAACACACACCAAGCCCGTTCCTCTATCACCCCCTGTACTCACTGACCTACATTTACACACACCATGTCCCATTCCCCTATCACCCCTGTACTCACTGACCTACATTAACACACACCAAGTCCCGTTCCTCTATCACCCCTGTACTCACTGACCTACATTAACACACACCAAGTCCCGTTCCCCTATCACCCCTGTACTCACTGACCTACATTAACTCACACCAAGTCCCGTTCCCCTATCACCCCCTGTACTCACTGACCTACATTAACTCACACCAAGTCCCGTTCCCCTATCACCCCCTGTACTCACTGACCTACATTAACACACACCAAGTCCCGTTCCTCTATCACCCCCTGTACTCACTGACCTACATTCACACACACCAAGTCCCGTTCCCCTATCACCCCCTGGACTCACTGACCTACATTAACACACACCAAGTCCCGTTCCACTGTCACCCCCTCTACTCACTGACCTACATTAACACACACCAAGTCCCATTCCCATATCACCCCCTGTACTCACTGACCTACATTAACACACACCAAGTCCCATTCCTCTATCACCCCTGTACTCACTGACTTATATTAACACACACCAAGTTCTGTTCCCCTATCACCCCCTGTACTCACTGACCGACATTAACACACACCAAGTCCCGTTCCCCGATCACCCCCTGTACTCACTGACCTACATTAACACACACCAAGTCCCGTTCCTCTATCACCCCCTGTACTCACTGACCTACATTCACACACACCAAGTCCCGTTCCTCTATCACCCCCTGTACTCACTGACCTACATTCACACACACCAAGTCCCGTTCCCCGATCACCCCCTGTACTCACTGACCTACATTAACACACACCAAGTCCCGTTCCACTGTCACCCCCTCTACTCACTGACCGACATTAACACACACCAAGTCCCGTTCCCCTATCACCCCCTGTACTCACTGACCTACATTAACACACACCAAGTCCCGTTCCCCTATCACCCCCTGTACTCACTGACCTACATTAACACACACCAAGTCCCATTCCCCTATCACCCCTGTACTCACTGACCTACATTAACACACACCAAGTCCCGTTCCCCCATCACCCCCTGTACTCACTGACCTACATTAACACACACCAAGTCCCGTTCCTCTATCACCCCCTGTACTCACTGACCTACATTCACACACACCAAGTCCCATTCCTCTATCACCCCCTGTACTCACTGACCTAGATTAACACACACCAACTCCAATTCCCCTATGTACCCTGTACTCACTGACCTACATTAACACACACCAAGTCCCGTTCCTCTATCACCCCCTGTACTCACTGACCTAGATTAACACACACCAAGTCCCATTCCCCTATCACCCCTGTACTCAATGACCTACATTAACACACACCAAGTCCCGTTCCTCTATCACCCCCTGTACTCACTGACCTACATTAACACACACCAAGTCCCGTTCCTCTATCACCCCCTGTACTCACTGACCTACATTAACACACACCAAGTCCCGTTCCCCTATCACCCCCTGTACTCACTGACCTACATTAACACACACCAAGTCCCGTTCCTCTATCACCCCCTGGACTCACTGACCTACATTAACACACACCAAGTCCCGTTCCTCTATCACCCCCTGTACTCACTGACCTACATTAACACACACCAAGTCCTGTTCCCCTATCACCCCTGTACTCACTGACCTACATTAACACACACCAAGTCCTGTTCCCCTATCACCCCTGTACTCACTGACCTACATTAACACACACCAAGTCCCATTTCCCTATCACCCCTGTACTCACTGACATACGTTAACACACACCAAGTCCCATTCCCCTATCACCCCTGTACTCACTGACCTACATTAACACACACCAAGTCCTGTTCCCCTATCACCCCTGTACTCACTGACCTACATTAACACACACCAAGTCCTGTTCCCCGATCACCCCCTGTACTCACTGACCTACATTAACACACACCATGTCCCGTTCCCCTATCACCCCTGTACTCACTGACCTACATTAACACACACCACGTCCCATTCCCCTATCAACCCTGTACTCACTGACCTACATTAACACACACCAAGTCCTGTTCCCCTATCACCCCTGTACTCACTGTCCTACATAAACACACACCAAGTCCCATTCCCCTTTCACCCCTGTACTCACTGACCTACATTAACACACACCAAGTCCTGTTCCCCTATCACCCCTGTACTCACTGACATACGTTAACTCACACCAAGTCCCATTCCCCTATCACCCCTGTACTCACTGACCTACATTAACACACACCAAGTCCTGTTCCCCTATCACCCCTGTACTCACTGACCGACATTAACACACACCAAGTCCCGTTCCCCTATAACCCCCTGTACTCACTGACCTACATTAACACACACCAAGTCCCATTCCCCTATCACCCCTGTACTCACTGACCTACATTAACACACACCAAGTCCTGTTCCCCTATCGCCCCTGTACTCACTGACCTACATTAACACACACCAAGTCCTGTTCCTCTATCACCCCCTCTACTCACTGACCTACAATAACACACACCAAGTCCCGTTCCTCTATCACCCCCTGTACTCACTGACCTACATTCACACACACCAAGTCCCGTTCCACTGTCACCCCCTCTACTCACTGACCTACATTAACACACACCAAGTCCCATTCCCCCATCACCCCCTGTACTCACTGACCTACATTAACACACACCAAGTCCCGTTCCCCCATCACCCCCTGTACTCACTGACCTACATTAACACACACCAAGTCCCGTTCCTCTATCACCCCCTGTACTCACTGACCTACATTCACACACACCAAGTCCCATTCCTCTATCACCCCCTGTACTCACTGACCTAGATTAACACACACCAACTCCAATTCCCCTATGTACCCTGTACTCACTGACCTACATTAACACACACCAAGTCCCGTTCCTCTATCACCCCCTGGACTCACTGACCTACATTAACACACACCAAGTCCCGTTCCCCTATCACCCCCTGTACTCACTGACCTACAATAACACACACCAAGTCCCTATCCCCTATCACCCCTGTACTCAATGACCTACATTAACACACACCAAGTCCCGTTCCTCTATCACCCCCTGTACTCACTGACCTACATTAACACACACCAAGTCCCGTTCCTCTATCACCCCCTGTACTCACTGACCTACATTAACACCCACCAAGTCCCGTTCCCCTATCACCCCCTGTACTCACTGACCTACATTAACACACACCAAGTCCCGTTCCCCTATCACCCCTGTACTCACTGACCTACATTAACACCCACCAAGTCCCGTTCCCCTATCACCCCCTGTACTCACTGACCTACATTAACACACACCAAGTCCCGTTCCCCTATCACCCCTGTACTCACTGACCTACATTAACACACACCAAGTCCCGTTCCTCTATCACCCCCTGGACTCACTGACCTACATTAACACACACCAAGTCCCGTTCCCCTATCACCCCCTGTACTCACTGACCTACAATAACACACACCAAGTCCCTATCCCCTATCACCCCTGTACTCAATGACCTACATTAACACACACCAAGTCCCGTTCCTCTATCACCCCCTGTACTCACTGACCTACATTAACACACACCAAGTCCCGTTCCTCTATCACCCCTGTACTCACTGACCTACATTAACACACACCAAGTCCTGTTCCCCTATCACCCCTGTACTCACTGACCTACATTAACACACACCAAGTCCCGTTCCCCTATCACCCCTGTACTCACTGACCTACATTAACACACACCAAGTCCTGTTCCCCGATCACCCCCTGTACTCACTGACCTACATTAACACACACCATGTCCCGTTCCCCTATCACCCCTGTACTCACTGACCTACATTAACACACATCAAGTCCTGTTCCCCTATCACCCCCTGTACTCACTGACCTACATTAACACACACCACGTCCCATTCCCCTATCACCCCTGTACTCACTGACCTACATTAACACACACCAAGTCCTGTTCCCCTATCACCCCTGTACTCACTGTCCTACATAAACACACACCAAGTCCCATTCCCCTTTCACCCCTGTACTCACTGACCTACATTAACACACACCAAGTCCCATTCCCCTATCACCCCTGTACTCACTGACCTACATTAACACACACCAAGTCCTGTTCCCCTATCACCCCTGTACTCACTGACATACGTTAACTCACACCAAGTCCCATTCCCCTATCACCCCTGTACTCACTGACCTACATTAACACACACCAAGTCCTGTTCCCCTATCACCCCTGTAGTCACTGACCTACATTAACACACACCAAGTCCCGTTCCCCTATAACCCCCTGTACTCACTGACCTACATTAACACACACCAAGTCCCATTCCCCTATCACCCCTGTACTCACTGACCTACATTAACACACACCAAGTCCTGTTCCCCTATCGCCCCTGTACTCACTGACCTACATTAACACACACCAAATCCTGTTCCTCTATCACCCCCTGTACTCACTGACCTACATTCACACACACCAAGTCCCGTTCCACTGTCACCCCCTCTACTCACTGACCTACAATAACACACACCAAGTCCCGTTCCTCTATCACCCCCTGTACTCACTGACCTACATTCACACACACCAAGTCCCGTTCCACTGTCACCCCCTCTACTCACTGACCTACATTAACACACACCAAGTCCCGTTCCTCTATCACCCCCTGCACTCACTGACCTACATTAACACACACCAAGTCCCGTTCCACTGTCACCCCGTCTACTCACTGACCTACATTAACACACACAAAGTCCCATTCCCCTATCACCCCCTTTACTCACTGACCTACATTAACACACACCAAGTCCCATTCCTCTATCACCCCTGTACTCACTGACTTACATTAACACACACCAAGTTCTGTTCCCCTATCACCCCCTGTACTCACTGACCTACATTAACACACACCAAGTCCTGTTCCTCTATCACCCCTGTACTCACTGACCGACATTAACACACACCAAGTCCCGTTCCCCTATCACCCCTGTACTCGGTGACCTACATTAACTCACACCAAGTCCCGTTCCTCCATCACCCCCTGTACTCACTGACCTACATTAACACACACCAAGTCCCGTTCCCCCATCACCCCCTGTACTCACTGACCTACATTAACACACACCAAGTCCTGTTCCCCTATCGCCCCTGTACTCACTGACCTACATTAACACACACCAAGTCCTGTTCCTCTATCACCCCCTGTACTCACTGACCTACATTCACACACACCAAGTCCCGTTCCACTGTCACCCCCTCTACTCACTGACCTACAATAACACACACCAAGTCCCGTTCCTCTATCACCCCCTGTACTCACTGACCTACATTCACACACACCAAGTCCCGTTCCACTGTCACCCCCTCTACTCACTGACCTACATTAACACACACCAAGTCCCATTCCCCCATCACCCCCTGTACTCACTGACCTACATTAACACACACCAAGTCCCGTTCCCCCATCACCCCCTGTACTCACTGACCTACATTAACACACACCAAGTCCCGTTCCTCTATCACCCCCTGTACTCACTGACCTACATTCACACACACCAAGTCCCATTCCTCTATCACCCCCTGTACTCACTGACCTAGATTAACACACACCAACTCCAATTCCCCTATGTACCCTGTACTCACTGACCTACATTAACACACACCAAGTCCCGTTCCTCTATCACCCCCTGGACTCACTGACCTACATTAACACACACCAAGTCCCGTTCCCCTATCACCCCCTGTACTCACTGACCTACAATAACACACACCAAGTCCCTATCCCCTATCACCCCTGTACTCAATGACCTACATTAACACACACCAAGTCCCGTTCCTCTATCACCCCCTGTACTCACTGACCTACATTAACACACACCAAGTCCCGTTCCTCTATCACCCCCTGTACTCACTGACCTACATTAACACCCACCAAGTCCCGTTCCCCTATCACCCCCTGTACTCACTGACCTACATTAACACACACCAAGTCCCGTTCCCCTATCACCCCTGTACTCACTGACCTACATTAACACACACCAAGTCCCGTTCCTCTATCACCCCCTGTACTCACTGACCTACATTAACACACACCAAGTCCTGTTCCCCTATCACCCCTGTACTCACTGACCTACATTAACACACACCAAGTCCTGTTCCCCTATCACCCCCTGTACTCACTGACCTACATTAACACACACCAAGTCCCGTTCCTCTATCACCCCTGTACTCACTGACCGACATCAACACACACCAAGTCCCGTTCCCCTATAACCCCTGTACTCACTGACCTACATTAACACACACCAAGTCCCATTCCCCTATCACCCCTGTACTCACTGACCTACATTAACACACACCAAGTCCTGTTCCCCGATCACCCCCTGTACTCACTGACCTACATTAACACACACCATGTCCCGTTCCCCTATCACCCCTGTACTCACTGACCTACATTAACACACATCAAGTCCTGTTCCCCTATCACCCCCTGTACTCACTGACCTACATTAACACACACCACGTCCCATTCCCCTATCACCCCTGTACTCACTGACCTACATTAACACACACCAAGTCCTGTTCCCCTATCACCCCTGTACTCACTGTCCTACATAAACACACACCAAGTCCCATTCCCCTTTCACCCCTGTACTCACTGACCTACATTAACACACACCAAGTCCCATTCCCCTATCACCCCTGTACTCACTGACCTACATTAACACACACCAAGTCCTGTTCCCCTATCACCCCTGTACTCACTGACATACGTTAACTCACACCAAGTCCCATTCCCCTATCACCCCTGTACTCACTGACCTACATTAACACACACCAAGTCCTGTTCCCCTATCACCCCTGTAGTCACTGACCTACATTAACACACACCAAGTCCCGTTCCCCTATAACCCCCTGTACTCACTGACCTACATTAACACACACCAAGTCCCATTCCCCTATCACCCCTGTACTCACTGACCTACATTAACACACACCAAGTCCTGTTCCCCTATCGCCCCTGTACTCACTGACCTACATTAACACACACCAAGTCCTGTTCCTCTATCACCCCCTGTACTCACTGACCTACATTCACACACACCAAGTCCCGTTCCACTGTCACCCCCTCTACTCACTGACCTACAATAACACACACCAAGTCCCGTTCCTCTATCACCCCCTGTACTCACTGACCTACATTCACACACACCAAGTCCCGTTCCACTGTCACCCCCTCTACTCACTGACCTACATTAACACACACCAAGTCCCGTTCCTCTATCACCCCCTGCACTCACTGACCTACATTAACACACACCAAGTCCCGTTCCACTGTCACCCCGTCTACTCACTGACCTACATTAACACACACAAAGTCCCATTCCCCTATCACCCCCTTTACTCACTGACCTACATTAACACACACCAAGTCCCATTCCTCTATCACCCCTGTACTCACTGACTTACATTAACACACACCAAGTTCTGTTCCCCTATCACCCCCTGTACTCACTGACCTACATTAACACACACCAAGTCCTGTTCCTCTATCACCCCTGTACTCACTGACCGACATTAACACACACCAAGTCCCGTTCCCCTATCACCCCTGTACTCGGTGACCTACATTAACTCACACCAAGTCCCGTTCCTCCATCACCCCCTGTACTCACTGACCTACATTAACACACACCAAGTCCCGTTCCCCCATCACCCCCTGTACTCACTGACCTACATTAACACACACCAAGTCCCGTTCCCCCATCACCCCCTGTACTCACTGACCTACATTAACACACACCAAGTCCCGTTCCTCTATCACCCCCTGTACTCACTGACCTACATTAACACACACCAAGTCCCATTCCTCTATCACCCCCTGTACTCACTGACCTACATTAACACACACCAAGACCCATTCCCCTATCACCCCCTGTACTCACTGACCTACATTAACACACACCAAGTCCCGTTCCTCTATCACCCCCTGCACTCACTGACTTACATTAACACACACCAAGTCCCATTCCCCTATCACCCCCTGTACTCACTGACCTACATTAACACACACCAAGTCCCATTCCTCTATCACCCCCTGCACTCACTGACTTACATTAACACACACCAAGTCCCATTCCCCTATCACCCCCTCTACTCACTGACCTACATTAACACACACCAAGTCCCATTCCCCTATCACCCCCTGTACTCACTGACCTACATTAACACACACCAAGTCCCATTCCTCTATCACCCCTGTACTCACTGACCTACATTCACACACACCAAGTTCTTTTCCCCTATCACCCCCTGTACTCACTGACCTACATTAACACACACCAAGTCCCGTTCCCCTATCACCCCCTGTACTCACTGACCTACATTAACACACACCAAGTCCCGTTCCCCGATCACCTCCTGTACTCACTGACCTACATTAACACACACCAAGTCCCATTCCCCTCTCACCCCTGTACTCACTGACCTACATTAACACACACCAAGTCCCGTTCCCCTATCACCCCCTGTACTCACTGACCTACATTAACACACACCAAGTCCCATTCCCCTGTCACCCCTGTACTCACTGACCGACATTAACACACACCAAGTCCCATTCCCCTGTCACCCCTGTACTCACTGATCGACATTAACACACACCAAGTCCCGTTCCCCTATCACCCCCTGTACTCACTGACCTACAATAACACACACCAAGTCCCGTTCCCCTATCACCCCCTTACTCACTGACCTACATTAACACACACCAAGTCCCATTCCCCTATCACCCCCTGTACTCACTGACCTACATTAACACACACCAAGTCCCATTCCCCTATCACCCCCTGTACTCACTGACCTACATTAACACACACCAAGTCCCGTTCCCCTATCACCCCCTGTACTCACTGACCTACAATAACACACACCAAGTCCCGTTCCCCTATCACCCCCTTACTCACTGACCTACATTAACACACACCAAGTCCCATTCCCCTATCACCCCCTGTACTCACTGACCTACATTAACACACACCAAGTCCCGTTCCTCTATCACCCCCTGTACTCACTGACCTACATTAACACACACCAAGTCCCGTTCCCCGATCACCTCCTGTACTCACTGACCTACATTAACACACACCAAGTCCCGTTCCCCGATCACCTCCTGTACTCACTGACCTACATTAACACACACCAAGTCCCATTCCCCTCTCACCCCTGTACTCACTGACCTACATTAACACACACCAAGTCCCGTTCCCCTATCACCCCCTGTACTCACTGACCTACATTAACACACACCAAGTCCCATTCCCCTGTCACCCCTGTACTCACTGACCGACATTAACACACACCAAGTCCCATTCCCCTGTCACCCCTGTACTCACTGATCGACATTAACACACACCAAGTCCCGTTCCCCTATCACCCCCTGTACTCACTGACCTACAATAACACACACCAAGTCCCGTTCCCCTATCACCCCCTTACTCACTGACCTACATTAACACACACCAAGTCCCATTCCCCTATCACCCCCTGTACTCACTGACCTACATTAACACACACCAAGTCCCATTCCCCTATCACCCCCTGTACTCACTGACCTACATTAACACACACCAAGTCCCGTTCCCCTATCACCCCCTGTACTCACTGACCTACAATAACACACACCAACTCCCGTTCCCCTATCACCCCCTTACTCACTGACCTACATTAACACACACCAAGTCCCATTCCCCTATCACCCCCTGTACTCACTGACCTACATTAACACACACCAAGTCCCGTTCCTCTATCACCCCCTGTACTCACTGACCTACATTAACACACACCAAGTCCCATTCCCCTATCACCCCCTGTACTCACTGACCTACATTAACACACACCAAGTCCCGTTCCTCTATCACCCCCTGTACTCACTGACCTACATTAACACACACCAAGTCCCATTCCTCTATCACCCCCTGTACTCACTGACCTAGATTAACACACACCAACTCCAATTCCCCTATGTACCCTGTACTCACTGACCTACATTAACACACACCAGGTCCCGTTCCTCTATCACCCCTGGACTCACTGACCTAGTTTAACACACACCAAGTCCCGTTCCTCTATCACCCCCTGGACTCACTGACCTACATTAACACACACCAAGTCCCATTCCCCTATCACCCCTGTACTCACTGACCTACATTAACACACACCAAGTCCTGTTCCCCTATCACCCCTGTACTCACTGACATACGTTAACACACACCAAGTCCCATTCCCCTATCACCCCTGTACTCACTGACCTACATTAACACACACCAAGTCCTGTTCCCCTATCACCCCTGTACTCACTGACCTACATTAACACACACCAAGTCCTGTTCCCCTATCACCCCTGTACTCACTGACCTAGATTAACACACACCAACTCCAATTCCCCTATCTACCCTGTACTCACTGACCTACATTAACACACACCAAGACCCATTCCCCTATCACCCCCTGTACTCAATGCCCTACATTAACACACACCAAGTCCCGTTCCTCTATCACCCCCTGTACTCACTGACCTACATTAACACACACCAAGTCCCATTCCCCGATCACCCCTGTCCTCACTGACCTACATTAACACACACCAAGTCCCATTCCTCTATCACCCCCTGTACTCACTGACCTAGATTAACACACACCAACTCCAATTCCCTCTATGTACCCTGTACTCACTGACCTACATTAACACACACCAAGACCCATTCCCCTATCACCCCCTGTACTCAATGACCTACATTAACACACACCAAGCCCGTTCCTCTATCACCCCCTGTACTCACTGACCTACATTAACACACACCAAGTCCCGTTCCTCTATCACCCCCTGGACTCACTGACCTACATTAACACACACCAAGTCCCGTTCCCCTATCACCTCCTGTACTCACTGACCTACAATAACACACACCAAGTCCCGTTCCCCTATCACCCCCTGGACTCACTGACCTACATTAACACACACCAAGTCCCGTTCCCCTATCACCCCCTGGACTCACTGACCTACATTAACACACACCAAGTCCCGTTCCTCTATCACCGCCTGCACTCACTGACTTACATTAACACACACCAAGTCCCGTTCCACTGTCACCCCCTGTACTCACTGACCTACATTAACACACACCAAGTCCAATTCCCCTATCACCCCCTGTACTCACTGACCTACTTTAACACACACCAAGTCCCATTCCTCTATCACCCCTGTACTCACTGACCTACATTAACACACACCAAGTCCCATTCCTCTATCACCCCTGTACTCACTGACCTACATTAACACACACCAAGTCCCATTCCCCTATCACCCCTGTACTCACTGACTGACATTAACACACACCAAGTCCCGTTCCCCTATCACCGCCTGTACTCACTGACCTACATTAACACACACCAAGTCCCGTTCCCCTATCACCGCCTGTACTCACTGACCTACATTAACACACACCAAGTCCCGTTCCCCTAACACCCCCTGTACTCACTGACCTACATTAACACACACCAAGTCCCGTTCCCCTATCACCCCCTGTACTCACTGACCTACATTAACACACACCAAGTCCTGTTCCCCTATCACCCCTGTACTCACTGACATACGTTAACACACACCAAGTCCCATTCCCCTATCACCCCTGTACTCACTGACCTACATTAACACACACCAAGTCCCGTTCCCCTATCACCCCTGTACTCACTGACCTACATTAACACACACCAAGTCCTGTTCCCCTATCACCCCTGTACTCACTGACCTACATTAACACACACCAAGTCCTGTTCCCCTATCACCCCTGTACTCACTGACCTACATTAACACACACCAAGTCCTGTTCCCCTATCACCCCTGTACTCACTGACCTACATTAACACACACCAAGTCCCGTTCCTCCATCACCCCTTGTACTCACTGACCGACATTAACACACACCAAGTCCTGTTCCCCTATCACCCCTGTACTCACTGACCGACATTAACACACACCAAGTCCTGTTCCCCTATCACCCCTGTACTCACTGACCTACATTAACACACACCAAGTCCCGTTCCCCTATCACCCCTGTACTCACTGACCGACATTAACACACACCAAGTCCTGTTCCCCTATCACCCCTGTACTCACTGACCTACATTAACACACACCAAGTCCCGTTCCCCTATCACCCCTGTACTCACTGACCGACATTAACACACACCAAGTCCTGTTCCCCTATCACCCCTGTACTCACTGACCTACATTAACACACACCAAGTCCTGTTCCCCTATCACCCCTGTACTCACTGACCTACATTAACACACACCAAGTCCCGTTCCCCTATCACCCCTGTACTCACTGACCGACATTAACACACACCAAGTCCTGTTCCCCTATCACCCCTGTACTCACTGACCGACATTAACACACACCAAGTCCTGTTCCCCTATCACCCCTGTACTCACTGACCTACATTAACACACACCAAGTCCCGTTCCCCTATCACCCCTGTACTCACTGACCGACATTAACACACACCAAGTCCTGTTCCCCTATCACCCCTGTACTCACTGACCTACATTAACACACACCAAGTCCCGTTCCCCTATCACCCCTGTACTCACTGACCGACATTAACACACACCCATTCCTGTTCCCCTATCACCCCTGTACTCACTGACCTACATTAACACACACCAAGTCCTGTTCCCCTATCACCCCTGTACTCACTGACCTACATTAACACACACCAAGTCCCGTTCCCCTATCACCCCTGTACTCACTGACCGACATTAACACACACCAAGTCCTGTTCCCCTATCACCCCTG
Source organism: Heterodontus francisci (assembly GCF_036365525.1). Classification (NCBI taxonomy): domain Eukaryota; kingdom Metazoa; phylum Chordata; class Chondrichthyes; order Heterodontiformes; family Heterodontidae; genus Heterodontus; species Heterodontus francisci. Next base: position 255,666 of record NW_027140446.1, on the reverse strand, counting down.
TACTCACTGACCGACATTAACACACACCAAGTCCCGTTCCCCTATCACCCCTGTACTCACTGACCGACATTAACACACACCAAGTCCCGTTCCCCTATCACCCCTGTACTCACTGACCGACATTAACACACACCAAGTCCTGTTCCCCTATCACCCCTGTACTCACTGACCTACATTAACACACACCATGTCCTGTTCCCCTATCACCCCTGTACTCACTGACCTACATTAACACACACCAAGTCCCGTTCCCCTATCACCCCTGTACTCACTGACCGACATTAACACACACCAAGTCCTGTTCCCCTATCACCCCTGTACTCACTGACCGACATTAACACACACCAAGTCCCGTTCCCCTATCACCCCTGTACTCACTGACCGACATCAACACACACCAAGTCCCATTCCTCTATCACCCCCTGTACTCACTGACCTACATTAACACACACCAAGTCCTGTTCCCCTATCACCCCCTGTACTCACTGACCTACATTAACACACACCAAGTCCCGTTCCTCTATCACCCCTGTACTCACTGACCTACATTAACACACACCAAGTCCTGTTCCCCTATCACCCCCTGTACTCAATGACCTACATTAACTCCCACCAAGTCCCGTTCCCCCATCACCCCCTGTACTCACTGACCTACATTAACACACACCAAGTCCCGTTCCTCTATCACCCCTGTACTCACTGACCTACATTAACACACACCAAGTCCCGTTCCCCTATCACCCCCTGTACTCACTGACCTACATTAACACACACCAAGTCCCGTTCCTCTATCACCCCTGTACTCACTGACCTACATTAACACACACCAAGTCCCGTTCCCCTATCACCCCCTGTACTCACTGACCTACATTAACACACACCAAGTCCCGTTCCCCTATCACCCCCTGTACTCACTGACCTACATTAACACACACCAAGTCCCGTTCCTCTATCACCCCTGTACTCACTGACCTACATTAACACACACCAGGTCCTGTTCCCCTATCACCCCCTGTACTCACTGACCTACATTAACACACACCAAGTCCCGTTCCTCTATCACCCCCTGTACTCACTGACCTACATTAACACACACCAAGTCCCATTCCTCTATCACCCCCTGTACTCACTGACCTAGATTAACACACACCAACTCCAATTCCCCTATGTACCCTGTACTCACTGACCTACATTAACACACACCAGGTCCCGTTCCTCTATCACCCCTGGACTCACTGACCTAGTTTAACACACACCAAGTCCCGTTCCTCTATCACCCCCTGGACTCACTGACCTACATTAACACACACCAAGTCCCATTCCCCTATCACCCCTGTACTCACTGACCTACATTAACACACACCAAGTCCTGTTCCCCTATCACCCCTGTACTCACTGACATACGTTAACACACACCAAGTCCCATTCCCCTATCACCCCTGTACTCACTGACCTACATTAACACACACCAAGTCCTGTTCCCCTATCACCCCTGTACTCACTGACCTACATTAACACACACCAAGTCCTGTTCCCCTATCACCCCTGTACTCACTGACCTAGATTAACACACACCAACTCCAATTCCCCTATCTACCCTGTACTCACTGACCTACATTAACACACACCAAGACCCATTCCCCTATCACCCCCTGTACTCAATGCCCTACATTAACACACACCAAGTCCCGTTCCTCTATCACCCCCTGTACTCACTGACCTACATTAACACACACCAAGTCCCATTCCCCGATCACCCCTGTACTCACTGACCTACATTAACACACACCAAGTCCCGTTCCCCTATCACCCCCTGTACTCACTGACCTACATTAACACACACCAAGTCCCGTTCCTCTATCACCCCTGTACTCACTGACCTACATTAACACACACCAAGTCCTGTTCCCCGATCACCCCTGTCCTCACTGACCTACATTAACACACACCAAGTCCCATTCCTCTATCACCCCTGTACTCACTGACCTACATTAACACACACCAAGTCCCATTCCCCTATCACCCCTGTACTCACTGACTGACATTAACACACACCAAGTCCTGTTCCCCTATCACCCCTGTACTCACTGACATACGTTAACACACACCAAGTCCCATTCCCCTATCACCCCTGTACTCACTGACCTACATTAACACACACCAAGTCCCGTTCCCCTATCACCCCTGTACTCACTGACCTACATTAACACACACCAAGTCCTGTTCCCCTATCACCCCTGTACTCACTGACCTACATTAACACACACCAAGTCCTGTTCCCCTATCACCCCTGTACTCACTGACCTACATTAACACACACCAAGTCCTGTTCCCCTATCACCCCTGTACTCACTGACCTACATTAACACACACCAAGTCCTGTTCCCCTATCACCCCTGTACTCACTGACCTACATTAACACACACCAAGTCCCGTTCCCCTATCACCCCTGTACTCACTGACCGACATTAACACACACCAAGTCCTGTTCCCCTATCACCCCTGTACTCACTGACCGACATTAACACACACCAAGTCCTGTTCCCCTATCACCCCTGTACTCACTGACCTACATTAACACACACCAAGTCCCGTTCCCCTATCACCCCTGTACTCACTGACCTACATTAACACACACCAGGTCCCGTTCCTCTATCACCCCTGGACTCACTGACCTAGTTTAACACACACCAAGTCCCGTTCCTCTATCACCCCCTGGACTCACTGACCTACATTAACACACACCAAGTCCCATTCCCCTATCACCCCTGTACTCACTGACCTACATTAACACACACCAAGTCCTGTTCCCCTATCACCCCTGTACTCACTGACATACGTTAACACACACCAAGTCCCATTCCCCTATCACCCCTGTACTCACTGACCTACATTAACACACACCAAGTCCTGTTCCCCTATCACCCCTGTACTCACTGACCTACATTAACACACACCAAGTCCCATTCCCCGATCACCCCTGTCCTCACTGACCTACATTAACACACACCAATTCCCATTCCTCTATCACCCCCTGTACTCACTGACCTAGATTAACACACACCAACTCCAATTCCCTCTATGTACCCTGTACTCACTGACCTACATTAACACACACCAAGACCCATTCCCCTATCACCCCCTGTACTCAATGACCTACATTAACACACACCAAGCCCGTTCCTCTATCACCCCCTGTACTCACTGACCTACATTAACACACACCAAGTCCCGTTCCTCTATCACCCCCTGGACTCACTGACCTAGTTTAACACACACCAAGTCCCGTTCCTCTATCACCCCCTGGACTCACTGACCTACATTAACACACACCAAGTCCCGTTCCCCTATCACCTCCTGTACTCACTGACCTACAATAACACACACCAAGTCCCGTTCCCCTATCACCCCCTGGACTCACTGACCTACATTAACACACACCAAGTCCCGTTCCCCTATCACCCCCTGGACTCACTGACCTACATTAACACACACCAAGTCCCGTTCCTCTATCACCCCCTGCACTCACTGACTTACATTAACACACACCAAGTCCCGTTCCACTGTCACCCCCTGTACTCACTGACCTACATTAACACACACCAAGTCCAATTCCCCTATCACCCCCTGTACTCACTGACCTACTTTAACACACACCAAGTCCCATTCCTCTATCACCCCTGTACTCACTGACCTACATTAACACACACCAAGTCCCATTCCTCTATCACCCCTGTACTCACTGACCTACATTAACACACACCAAGTCCCATTCCCCTATCACCCCTGTACTCACTGACTGACATTAACACACACCAAGTCCCGTTCCCCTATCACCGCCTGTACTCACTGACCTACATTAACACACACCAAGTCCCGTTCCCCTATCACCGCCTGTACTCACTGACCTACATTAACACACACCAAGTCCCGTTCCCCTAACACCCCCTGTACTCACTGACCTACATTAACACACACCAAGTCCCGTTCCCCTATCACCCCCTGTACTCACTGACCTACATTAACACACACCAAGTCCTGTTCCCCTATCACCCCTGTACTCACTGACATACGTTAACACACACCAAGTCCCATTCCCCTATCACCCCTGTACTCACTGACCTACATTAACACACACCAAGTCCCGTTCCCCTATCACCCCTGTACTCACTGACCTACATTAACACACACCAAGTCCTGTTCCCCTATCACCCCTGTACTCACTGACCTACATTAACACACACCAAGTCCTGTTCCCCTATCACCCCTGTACTCACTGACCTACATTAACACACACCAAGTCCTGTTCCCCTATCACCCCTGTACTCACTGACCTACATTAACACACACCAAGTCCTGTTCCCCTATCACCCCTGTACTCACTGACCTACATTAACACACACCAAGTCCCGTTCCCCTATCACCCCTGTACTCACTGACCGACATTAACACACACCAAGTCCTGTTCCCCTATCACCCCTGTACTCACTGACCGACATTAACACACACCAAGTCCTGTTCCCCTATCACCCCTGTACTCACTGACCTACATTAACACACACCAAGTCCCGTTCCCCTATCACCCCTGTACTCACTGACCGACATTAACACACACCAAGTCCTGTTCCCCTATCACCCCTGTACTCACTGACCTACATTAACACACACCAAGTCCCGTTCCCCTATCACCCCTGTACTCACTGACCGACATTAACACACACCAAGTCCTGTTCCCCTATCACCCCTGTACTCACTGACCTACATTAACACACACCAAGTCCTGTTCCCCTATCACCCCTGTACTCACTGACCTACATTAACACACACCAAGTCCCGTTCCCCTATCACCCCTGTACTCACTGACCGACATTAACACACACCAAGTCCTGTTCCCCTATCACCCCTGTACTCACTGACCGACATTAACACACACCAAGTCCTGTTCCCCTATCACCCCTGTACTCACTGACCTACATTAACACACACCAAGTCCCGTTCCCCTATCACCCCTGTACTCACTGACCGACATTAACACACACCAAGTCCTGTTCCCCTATCACCCCTGTACTCACTGACCTACATTAACACACACCAAGTCCCGTTCCCCTATCACCCCTGTACTCACTGACCGACATTAACACACACCAAGTCCTGTTCCCCTATCACCCCTGTACTCACTGACCTACATTAACACACACCAAGTCCTGTTCCCCTATCACCCCTGTACTCACTGACCTACATTAACACACACCAAGTCCCGTTCCCCTATCACCCCTGTACTCACTGACCGACATTAACACACACCAAGTCCTGTTCCCCTATCACCCCTGTACTCACTGACCGACATTAACACACACCAAGTCCCATTCCCCTATCACCCCTGTACTCACTGACCTACATTAACACACACCAAGTCCTGTTCCCCTATCACCCCTGTACTCACTGACCTACATTAACACACACCAAGTCCCGTTCCCCTATCACCCCTGTACTCACTGACCGACATTAACACACACCAAGTCCTGTTCCCCTATCACCCCTGTACTCACTGACCTACATTAACACACACCAAGTCCTGTTCCCCTATCACCCCCTGTACTCACTGACCTACATTAACACACACCAAGTCCTGTTCCCCTATCACCCCTGTACTCACTGACCGACATTAACACACACCAAGTCCTGTTCCCCTATCACCCCTGTACTCACTGACCTACATTAACACACACCAAGTCCCGTTCCCCTATCACCCCTGTACTCACTGACCTACATTAACACACACCAGGTCCCGTTCCTCTATCACCCCTGGACTCACTGACCTAGTTTAACACACACCAAGTCCCGTTCCTCTATCACCCCCTGGACTCACTGACCTACATTAACACACACCAAGTCCCATTCCCCTATCACCCCTGTACTCACTGACCTACATTAACACACACCAAGTCCTGTTCCCCTATCACCCCTGTACTCACTGACATACGTTAACACACACCAAGTCCCATTCCCCTATCTCCCCTGTACTCACTGACCTACATTAACACACACCAAGTCCTGTTCCCCTATCACCCCTGTACTCACTGACCTACATTAACACACACCAAGTCCCATTCCCCGATCACCCCTGTCCTCACTGACCTACATTAACACACACCAAGTCCCATTCCTCTATCACCCCCTGTACTCACTGACCTAGATTAACACACACCAACTCCAATTCCCTCTATGTACCCTGTACTCACTGACCTACATTAACACACACCAAGACCCATTCCCCTATCACCCCCTGTACTCAATGACCTACATTAACACACACCAAGCCCGTTCCTCTATCACCCCCTGTACTCACTGACCTACATTAACACACACCAAGTCCCGTTCCTCTATCACCCCCTGGACTCACTGACCTAGTTTAACACACACCAAGTCCCGTTCCTCTATCACCCCCTGGACTCACTGACCTACATTAACACACACCAAGTCCCGTTCCCCTATCACCTCCTGTACTCACTGACCTACAATAACACACACCAAGTCCCGTTCCCCTATCACCCCCTGGACTCACTGACCTACATTAACACACACCAAGTCCCGTTCCCCTATCACCCCCTGGACTCACTGACCTACATTAACACACACCAAGTCCCGTTCCTCTATCACCCCCTGCACTCACTGACTTACATTAACACACACCAAGTCCCGTTCCACTGTCACCCCCTGTACTCACTGACCTACATTAACACACACCAAGTCCAATTCCCCTATCACCCCCTGTACTCACTGACCTACTTTAACACACACCAAGTCCCATTCCTCTATCACCCCTGTACTCACTGACCTACATTAACACACACCAAGTCCCATTCCTCTATCACCCCTGTACTCACTGACCTACATTAACACACACCAAGTCCCATTCCCCTATCACCCCTGTACTCACTGACTGACATTAACACACACCAAGTCCCGTTCCCCTATCACCGCCTGTACTCACTGACCTACATTAACACACACCAAGTCCCGTTCCCCTATCACCGCCTGTACTCACTGACCTACATTAACACACACCAAGTCCCGTTCCCCTAACACCCCCTGTACTCACTGACCTACATTAACACACACCAAGTCCCGTTCCCCTATCACCCCCTGTACTCACTGACCTACATTAACACACACCAAGTCCTGTTCCCCTATCACCCCTGTACTCACTGACATACGTTAACACACACCAAGTCCCATTCCCCTATCACCCCTGTACTCACTGACCTACATTAACACACACCAAGTCCCGTTCCCCTATCACCCCTGTACTCACTGACCTACATTAACACACACCAAGTCCTGTTCCCCTATCACCCCTGTACTCACTGACCTACATTAACACACACCAAGTCCTGTTCCCCTATCACCCCTGTACTCACTGACCTACATTAACACACACCAAGTCCTGTTCCCCTATCACCCCTGTACTCACTGACCTACATTAACACACACCAAGTCCTGTTCCCCTATCACCCCTGTACTCACTGACCTACATTAACACACACCAAGTCCCGTTCCCCTATCACCCCTGTACTCACTGACCGACATTAACACACACCAAGTCCTGTTCCCCTATCACCCCTGTACTCACTGACCGACATTAACACACACCAAGTCCTGTTCCCCTATCACCCCTGTACTCACTGACCTACATTAACACACACCAAGTCCCGTTCCCCTATCACCCCTGTACTCACTGACCGACATTAACACACACCAAGTCCTGTTCCCCTATCACCCCTGTACTCACTGACCTACATTAACACACACCAAGTCCCGTTCCCCTATCACCCCTGTACTCACTGACCGACATTAACACACACCAAGTCCTGTTCCCCTATCACCCCTGTACTCACTGACCTACATTAACACACACCAAGTCCTGTTCCCCTATCACCCCTGTACTCACTGACCTACATTAACACACACCAAGTCCCGTTCCCCTATCACCCCTGTACTCACTGACCGACATTAACACACACCAAGTCCTGTTCCCCTATCACCCCTGTACTCACTGACCGACATTAACACACACCAAGTCCTGTTCCCCTATCACCCCTGTACTCACTGACCTACATTAACACACACCAAGTCCCGTTCCCCTATCACCCCTGTACTCACTGACCGACATTAACACACACCAAGTCCTGTTCCCCTATCACCCCTGTACTCACTGACCTACATTAACACACACCAAGTCCCGTTCCCCTATCACCCCTGTACTCACTGACCGACATTAACACACACCAAGTCCTGTTCCCCTATCACCCCTGTACTCACTGACCTACATTAACACACACCAAGTCCTGTTCCCCTATCACCCCTGTACTCACTGACCTACATTAACACACACCAAGTCCCGTTCCCCTATCACCCCTGTACTCACTGACCGACATTAACACACACCAAGTCCTGTTCCCCTATCACCCCTGTACTCACTGACCGACATTAACACACACCAAGTCCCGTTCCCCTATCACCCCTGTACTCACTGACCGACATTAACACACACCAAGTCCCGTTCCCCTATCACCCCTGTACTCACTGACCGACATTAACACACACCAAGTCCTGTTCCCCTATCACCCCTGTACTCACTGACCTACATTAACACACACCAAGTCCTGTTCCCCTATCACCCCTGTACTCACTGACCTACATTAACACACACCAAGTCCCGTTCCCCTATCACCCCTGTACTCACTGACCGACATTAACACACACCAAGTCCTGTTCCCCTATCACCCCTGTACTCACTGACCTACATTAACACACACCAAGTCCTGTTCCCCTATCACCCCCTGTACTCACTGACCTACATTAACACACACCAAGTCCCGTTCCCCTATCACCCCTGTACTCACTGACCTACATTAACACACCCCAAGTCCCATTCCTCTATCACCCCCTGTACTCACTGACCTACATTAACACACACCAAGTCCTGTTCCCCTATCACCCCCTGTACTCACTGACCTACATTAACACACACCAAGTCCCGTTCCTCTATCACCCCTGTACTCACTGACCTACATTAACACACACCAAGTCCTGTTCCCCTATCACCCCCTGTACTCAATGACCTACATTAACACCCACCAAGTCCCGTTCCCCCATCACCCCCTGTACTCACTGACCTACATTAACACACACCAAGTCCCGTTCCTCTATCACCCCTGTACTCACTGACCTACATTAACACACACCAAGTCCCGTTCCCCTATCACCCCCTGTACTCACTGACCTACATTAACACACACCAAGTCCCGTTCCTCTATCACCCCTGTACTCACTGACCTACATTAACACACACCAAGTACCGTTCCCCTATCACCCCCTGTACTCACTGACCTACATTAACACACACCAAGTCCCGTTCCCCTATCACCCCCTGTACTCACTGACCTACATTAACACACACCAAGTCCCGTTCCTCTATCACCCCTGTACTCACTGACCTACATTAACACACACCAAGTCCTGTTCCCCTATCACCCCCTGTACTCACTGACCTACATTAACACACACCAAGTCCCGTTCCTCTATCACCCCTGTACTCACTGACCTACATTAACACACACCAAGTCCTGTTCCCCTATCACCCCCTGTACTCACTGACCTACATTAACACACACCAAGTCCCGTTCCTCTATCACCCCCTGTACTCACTGACCTACATTAACACACACCAAGTCCCGTTCCTCTATCACCCCTGTACTCACTGACCTACATTAACACACACCAAGTCCTGTTCCCCTATCACCCCCTGTACTCACTGACCTACATTAACACACACCAAGTCCCGTTCCTCTATCACCCCTGTACTCACTGACCTACATTAACACACACCAAGTCCCGTTCCTCTATCACCCCTGTACTCACTGACCTACATTAACACACACCAAGTCCTGTTCCCCTCTCACCCCCTGTACTCACTGACCTACATTAACACACACCAAGTCCCGTTCCTCTATCACCCCTGTACTCACTGACCTACATTAACACACACCAAGTCCCGTTCCTCTATCACCCCTGTACTCACTGACCGACATCAACACACACCAAGTCCCGTTCCTCTATCACCCCTGTACTCACTGACCTACATTAACACACACCAAGTCCTGTTCCCCTATCACCCCCTGTACTCACTGACCTACATTAACACACACCAAGTCCTGTTCCTCTATCACCCCTGTACTCACTGACCTACATTAACACACACCAAGTCCTGTTCCTCTATCACCCCTGTACTCACTGACCGACATCAACACACACCAAGTCCCGTTCCTCTATCACCTCTGTACTCACTGACCTACATTAACACACACCAAGTCCTGTTCCTCTATCACCCCTGTACTCACTGACCGACATCAACACACACCAAGTCCCATTCCCCTATCACCCCCTGTACTCACTGACCTACATTAACACACACCAAGTCCCGTTCCTCTATCACCCCTGTACTCACTGACCTACATTAACACACACCAAGTCCTGTTCCCCTATCACCCCCTGTACTCACTGACCTACATTAACACACACCAAGTCCTGTTCCCCTATCACCCCCTGTACTCACTGACCTACATTAACACACACCAAGTCCCGTTCCTCTATCACCCCTGTACTCACTGACCGACATTAACACACACCAAGTCCCGTTCCTCTATCACCCCCTGTACTCACTGACCTACATTAACACACACCAAGTCCCGTTCCTCTATCACCCCTGTACTCACTGACCTACATTAACACACACCAAGTCCTGTTCCCCTATCACCCCTGTACTCACTGACCTACATTAACACACACCAAGTCCTGTTCCCCTATCACCCCTGTACTCACTGACCTACATTAACACACACCAAGTCCCGTTCCTCTATCACCCCTGTACTCACTGACCTACATTAACACACACCAAGTCCTGTTCCCCTATCACCCCTGTACTCACTGACCTACATTAACACACACCAAGTCCTGTTCCCCTATCACCCCTGTACTCACTGACCTACATTAACACACACCAAGTCCCGTTCCTCTATCACCCCTGTACTCACTGACCTACATTAACACACACCAAGTCCTGTTCCCCTATCACCCCTGTACTCACTGACCTACATTAACACACACCAAGTCCCGTTCCTCTATCACCCCTGTACTCACTGACCTACATTAACACACACCAAGTCCTGTTCCCCTATCACCCCTGTACTCACTGACCTACATTAACACACACCAAGTCCTGTTCCCCTATCACCCCCTGTACTCACTGACCTACATTAACACACACCAAGTCCCGTTCCTCTATCACCCCTGTACTCACTGACCTACATTAACACACACCAAGTCCTGTTCCCCTATCACCCCTGTACTCACTGACCTACATTAACACACACCAAGTCCTGTTCCCCTATCACCCCTGTACTCACTGACCTAGATTAACACACACCAACTCCAATTCCCCTATGTACCCTGTACTCACTGACCTACATTAACACACACCAAGTCCCGTTCCCCTATCACCCCCTGTACTCACTGACCTACATTAACACACACCAAGACCCATTCCCCTATCACCCCCTGTACTCAATGACCTACATTAACACACACCAAGCCCGTTCCTCTATCACCCCCTGTACTCACTGACCTACATTAACACACACCAAGTCCCGTTCCTCTATCACCCCCTGTACTCACTGACCTACATTAACACACACCAAGTCCCATTCCCCGATCACCCCTGTCCTCACTGACCTACATTAACACACACCAAGTCCCATTCCTCTATCACCCCCTGCACTCACTGACCTAGATTAACACACACCAACTCCAATTCCCTCTATGTACCCTGTACTCACTGACCTACATTAACACACACCAAGACCCATTCCCCTATCACCCCCTGTACTCAATGACCTACATTAACACACACCAAGCCCGTTCCTCTATCACCCCCTGTACTCACTGACCTACATTAACACACACCAAGTCCCGTTCCTCTATCATCCCCTGGACTCACTGACCTAGTTTAACACACACCAAGTCCCGTTCCCCTATCACCCCTGTACTCACTGACCTACATTAACACACACCAAGTCCCGTTCCCCTATCACCTCCTGTACTCACTGACCTACAATAACACACACCAAGTCCCGTTCCCCTATCACCCCCTGGACTCACTGACCTACATTAACACACACCAAGTCCCGTTCCTCTATCACCCCCTGGACTCACTGACCTAGTTTAACACACACCAAGTCCCGTTCCTCTATCACCCCCTGCACTCACTGACCTACATTAACACACACCAAGTCCCGTTCCCCTATCACCTCCTGTACTCACTGACCTACAATAACACACACCAAGTCCCGTTCCCCTATCACCCCCTGCACTCACTGACTTACATTAACACACAACAAGTCCCGTTCCACTGTCACCCCCTGTACTCACTGACCTACATGAACACACACCAAGTCCCATTCCCCTATCACCCCCTGTACTCACTGACCTACATTAACACACACCAAGTCCCATTCCTCTATCACCCCTGTACTCACTGACCTACATTAACACACACCAAGTCCCATTCCTCTATCACCCCTGTACTCACTGACCTACATTAACACACACCAAGTCCCATTCCCCTATCACCCCCTGTACTCACTGACCAACATTAACACACACCAAGTCCCGTTCCCCTATCACCCCCTGTAATCACTGACCTACATTAACACACACCAAGTCCCGTTCCCCTATCACCCCCTGTACTCACTGACCTACATTAACACACACCAAGTCCCGTTCCCCTATCACCCCCTGTACTCACTGACCTACATTAACACACACCAAGTCCCGTTCCTCTATCACCCCTTGTACTCACTGACCTACGTTAACGCACACCAAGTCCCGTTCCCCTATCACCCCCTGTTCTCACTGACCTACATTAACACACACCAAGTCCCATTCCCCTATCACCCCTGTACTCACTGACCGACATTAACACACACCAAGTCCCATTCCTCTATCACCCCTGTACTCACTGACCTACATTAACACACACCAAGTCCTGTTCCCCTATCGCCCCTGTACTCACTGACCTACATTAACACACACCAAGTCCTGTTCCTCTATCACCCCCTGTACTCACTGACCTACATTCACACACACCAAGTCCCGTTCCACTGTCACCCCCTCTACTCACTGACCTACAATAACACACACCAAGTCCCGTTCCTCTATCACCCCCTGTACTCACTGACCTACATTCACACACACCAAGTCCCGTTCCACTGTCACCCCCTCTACTCACTGACCTACATTAACACACACCAAGTCCCATTCCCCCATCAACCCCTGTACTCACTGACCTACATTAACACACACCAAGTCCCGTTCCCCCATCACCCCCTGTACTCACTGACCTACATTAACACACACCAAGTCCCGTTCCTCTATCACCCCCTGTACTCACTGACCTACATTAACACACACCAAGTCCCATTCCTCTATCACCCTCTGGACTCACTGACCTAGTTTAACACACACCAAGTCCCGTTCCTCTATCACCCCCTGGACTCACTGACCTACATTAACACACACCAAGTCCCGTTCCCCTATCACCCCCTGTACTCACTGACCTACAATAACACACACCAAGTCCCATTCCCCTATCACCCCTGTACTCAATGACCTACATTAACACACACCAAGTCCCGTTCCTCTATCACCCCCTGTACTCACTGACCTACATTAACACACACCAAGTCCCGTTCCTCTATCACCCCCTGTACTCACTGACCTACATTAACACACACCAAGTCCCGTTCCCCTATCACCCCATGTACTCACTGACCTACATTAACACACACCAAGTCCCGTTCCTCTATCACCCCCTGGACTCACTGACCTACATTAACACACACCAAGTCCCGTTCCCCGATCACCCCTGTACTCACTGACCTACATTAACACACACCAAGTCCTGTTCCCCTATCACCCCTGTACTCACTGACCTACATTAACACACACCAAGTCCCATTCCCCTATCAGCCCTGTACTCACTGACCTACATTAACACACACCAAGTCCCATTCCCCTATCACCCCTGTACTCACTGACCTACATTAACACACACCAAGTCCTGTTCCCCGATCACCCCCTCTACTCACTGACCGACATTAACACACACCAAGTCCCATTCCTCTATCACCCCTGTACTCACTGACTTACATTAACACACACCACGTTCTGTTCCCCTATCACCCCCTGTACTCACTGACCTACATTAACACACACCAAGTCCCGTTCCCCTATCACCCCTGTACTCACTGACCTACATTAACACACACCAAGTCCTGTTCCCCTATCACCCCTGTACTCACTGACCTACAATAACACACACCAAGTCCCGTTCCTCTATCACCCCCTGTACTCACTGACCGACATTAACACACACCAAGTCCTGTTCCCCGATCACCCCGTCTACTCACTGACCGACATTAACACACACCAAGTCCCATTCCCCTATCACCCCTGTACTCACTGACCGACATTAACACACACCAAGTCCTGTTCCCCGATCACCCCGTCTACTCACTGACCGACATTAACACACACCAAGTCCCATTCCTCTATCACCCCTGTACTCACTGACTTACATTAACACACTCCACGTTCTGTTCCCCTATCACCCCCTGTACTCACTGACCTACATTAACACACACCAAGTCCCGTTCCCCTATCACCCCTGTACTCACTGACCTACATTAACACACACCAAGTCCCGTTCCCCGATCACCCCCTGTACTCACTGACCTACATTAACACACACCAAGTCCCATTCCCCTATCACCCCTGTTCTCACTGACCTACATTAACACACACCAAGTCCCGTTCCCCTATCACCCCCTCTACTCACTGACCTACATTAACACACACCAAGTCCCATTCCCCTGTCACCCCTGTACTCACTGACCTACATTAACACACACCAAGTCCCATTCCCCTGTCACCCCTGTACTCACTGACCGAGATTAACACACACCAAGTCCCGTTCCCCTATCACCCCCTGTACTCACTGACCTACATTAACACACACCAAGTCCCGTTCCCCTATCACCCCCTGTACTCACTGACCTACATTAACACACACCAAGTCCCATTCCCCTATCACCCCTGTACTCACTCACCTACATTAACACACACCAAGTCCTGTTCCCCTATCACCCCTGTACTCACTGACATACGTTAACACACACCAAGTCCCATTCCCCTATCACCCCTGTACTCACTGACCTACATTAACACACACCAAGTCCTGTTCCCCTATCACCCCCTGTACTCACTGACCTACATTAACACACACCAAGTCCCGTTCCTCTATCACCCCTGTACTCACTGACCTACATTAACACACACCAAGTCCCATTCCCCTATCACCCCTGTACTCACTGACCTACATTAACACACACCAAGTCCCGTTCCTCTATCACCCCTGTACTCACTGACCTACATTAACACACACCAAGTCCCATTCCCCTATCACCCCTGTACTCACTGACCTACATTAACACACACCAAGTCCTGTTCCCCGATCACCCCCTGTACTCACTGACCTACATTAACACACACCATGTCCCGTTCCCCTATCACCCCTGTACTCACTGACCTACATTAACACACATCAAGTCCCGTTCCCCTATCACCCCCTGTACTCACTGACCTACATTAACACACACCAAGTCCTGTTCCCCTATCACCCCTGTACTCACTGTCCTACATTAACACACACCAAGTCCCATTCCCCTTTCACCCCTGTACTCACTGACCTACATTAACACACACCAAGTCCCGTTCCCCTATCACCCCCTGTACTCACTGACCTACATTAACACACACCAAGTCCTGTTCCCCTATCACCCCTGTACTCACTGTCCTACATTAACACACACCAAGTCCCATTCCCCTTTCACCCCTGTACTCACTGACCTACATTAACACACACCAAGTCCCATTCCCCTATCACCCCTGTACTCACTGACCTACATTAACACACACCAAGTCCTGTTCCCCTATCACCCCTGTACTCACTGACATACGTTAACTCACACCAAGTCCCATTCCCCTATCACCCCTGTACTCACTGACCAACATTAACACACACCAAGTCCTGTTCCCCTATCACCCCTGTACTCACTGACCTACATTAACACACACCAAGTCCCGTTCCCCTATCACCCCTGTACTCACTGACCTACATTAACACACACCAAGTCCTGTTCCCCGATCACCCCCTGTACTCACTGACCGACATTAACACACACCAAGTCCTGTTCCCCTATCACCCCCTGTACTCACTGACCTACATTAACACACACCAAGTCCCATTCCCCTATCACCCCTGTACTCACTGACCTACATTAACACACACCAAGTCCTGTTCCCCTATCGCCCCTGTACTCACTGACCTACATTAACACACACCAAGTCCTGTTTCTCTATCACCCCCTGTACTCACTGACCTACATTCACACACACCAAGTCCCGTTCCACTGTCACCCCCTCTACTCACTGACCTACAATAACACACACCAAGTCCCGTTCCTCTATCACCCCCTGTACTCACTGACCTACATTAACACACACCAAGTCCCGTTCCACTGTCACCCCCTCTACTCACTGACCTACATTAACACACACCAAGTCCCGTTCCTCTATCACCCCCTGCACTCACTGACCTACATTAACACACACCAAGTCCCGTTCCACTGTCACCCCCTCTACTCACTGAACTACATTAACACACACAAAGTCCCATTCCCCTATCACCCCCTTTACTCACTGACCTACATTAACACACACCAAGTCCCATTCCTCTATCACCCCTGTACTCACTGACTTACATTAACACACACCAAGTTCTGTTCCCCTATCACCCCCTGTACTCACTGACCTACATTAACACACACCAAGTCCCGTTCCCCTATCACCCCCTGTACTCACTGACCTACATTAACACACACCAAGTCCCGTTCCCCTATCACCCCTGTACTCACTGACCTACATTAACACACACCAAGTCCCGTTCCCCTATCACCCCCTGTACTCACTGACCTACATTAACACACACCAAGTCCCGTTCCCCGATCACCCCCTGTACTCACTGACCTACATTAACACACACCAAGTCCCATTCCCCTATCACCCCTGTACTCACTGACCTACATTAACACACACCAAGTCCCGTTCCCCTATCACCCCCTGTACTCACTGACCTACATTAACACACACCAAGTCCCATTCCCCTGTCACCCCTGTACTCACTGACCGACATTAACACACACCAAGTCCCATTCCCCTATCAGCCCCTGTACTCACTGACCTACATTAACACACACCAAGTCCTGTTCCCCTATCACCCCTGTACTCACTGACCTACATTAACACACACCAAGTCCCATTCCCCTATCACCCCTGTACTCACTGACCTACATTAACACACACCAAGTCCTGTTCCCCTATCACCCCTGTACTCACTGACCTACATTAACACACACCAAGTCCCATTCCCCTATCACCCCTGTACTCACTGACATACGTTAACACACACCAAGTCCCATTCCCCTATCACCCCTGTACTCACTGACCTACATTAACACACACCAAGTCCCGTTCCCCTATCACCCCTGTACTCACTGACCTACATTAACACACACCAAGTCCCGTTCCCCTATCACCCCTGTACTCACTGACCTACATTAACACACACCAAGTCCCGTTCCCCTATCACCCCTGTACTCACTGACCTACATTAACACACACCAAGTCCCGTTCCCCTATCACCCCCTGTACTCACTGACCTACATTAACACACACCAAGTCCCATTCCCCTGTCACCCCTGTACTCACTGACCGACATTAACACACACCAAGTCCCATTCCCCTATCAGCCCCTGTACTCACTGACCTACATTAACACACACCAAGTCCCGTTCCCCTATCACCCCTGTACTCACTGACCTACATTAACACACACCAAGTCCCGTTCCCCTATCACCCCCTGTACTCACTGACCTACATTAACACACACCAAGTCCCATTCCCCTGTCACCCCTGTACTCACTGACCGACATTAACACACACCAAGTCCCATTCCCCTATCAGCCCCTGTACTCACTGACCTACATTAACACACACCAAGTCCTGTTCCCCTATCACCCCCTGTACTCACTGACCTACATTAACACACACCAAGTCCCATTCCCCTATCACCCCTGTACTCACTGACCTACATTAACACACACCAAGTCCTGTTCCCCTATCACCCCTGTACTCACTGACCTACATTAACACACACCAAGTCCCATTCCCCTATCACCCCTGTACTCACTGACCTACATTAACACACACCAAGTCCCATTCCCCTATCACCCCTGTACTCACTGACCTACATTAACACACACCAAGTCCCGTTCCCCTATCACCCCTGTACTCACTGACCTACATTAACACACACCAAGTCCTGTTCCCCTATCACCCCCTGTACTCACTGACCTACATTAACACACACCAAGTCCCGTTCCCCTATCACCCCCTGTACTCACTGACCTACATTAACACACACCAAGTCCCGTTCCTCTATCACCCCCTGTACTCACTGACCTACATTAACACACACCAAGTCCCGTTCCTCTATCACCCCCTGTACTCACTGACCTACATTAACACACACCAAGTCCCGTTCCTCTATCACCCCCTGTACTCACTGACCTACATTAACACACACCAAGTCCCGTTCCCCTATCACCCCCTGTACTCACTGACCTACATTAACACACACCAAGTCCTGTTCCCCTATCACCCCTGTACTCACTGACCTACATTAACACACACCAAGTCCCATTCCCCTATCACCCCTGTACTCACTGACCTACATTAACACACACCAAGTCCCATTCCCCTATCACCCCTGTACTCACTGACCTACATTAACACACACCAAGTCCTGTTCCCCTATCACCCCTGTACTCACTGACCTACATTAACACACACCAAGTCCCATTCCCCTATCACCCCTGTACTCACTGACCTACATTAACACACACCAAGTCCCGTTCCCCTATCACCCCTGTACTCACTGACCTACATTAACACACACCAAGTCCCGTTCCCCTATAACCCCCTGTACTCACTGACCTACATTAACACACACCAAGTCCTGTTCCCCGATCACCCCCTGTACTCACTGACCTACATTAACACACACCAAGTCCCGTGCCCCTATAACCCCCTGTACTCACTGACCTACATTAACACACACCAAGTCCCGTGCCCCTATAACCCCCTGTACTCACTGACCTACATTAACACACACCAAGTCCCGTTCCTCTATCACCCCCTGTACTCACTGACCTACATTAACACACACCAAGTCCCGTTCCCCTATCACCCCCTCTACTCACTGACCTACATTAACACACACCAAGTCCCGTTCCTCTATCACCCCCTGTACTCACTGACCTACATTCACACACACCAAGTCCCGTTCCACTGTCACCCCCTCTACTCACTGACCTACATTAACACACACCAAGTCCCGTTCCTCAATCACCCCCTGCACTCACTGACCTACATTAACACACACCAAGTCCCATTCCTCTATCACCCCTGTACTCACTGACTTACATTAACACACACCACGTTCTGTTCCCCTATCACCCCCTGTACTCACTGACCTACATTAACACACACCAAGTCCCGTTCCCCTATCACCCCCTGTACTCACTGACCTACATTAACACACACCAAGTCCCGTTCCCCGATCACCCCCTGTACTCACTGACTTACATTAACACACACCACGTTCTGTTCCCCTATCACCCCTGTACTCACTGACCTACATTAACACACACCCAGTCCCGTTCCCCTATCACCCCCTGTACTCACTGACCTACATTAACACACACCAAGTCCCATTCCCCTGTCACCCCTGTACTCACTGACCGACATTAACACACACCAAGTCCCATTCCCCTGTCACCCCTGTACTCACTGACCGACATTAACACACACCAAGTCCCGTTCCCCTATCACCCCTGTACTCACTGACCTACATTAACACACACCAAGTCCCGTTCCCCTATCACCCCCTGTACTCACTGACCTACATTAACACACACCAAGTCCCATTCCCCTATCACCCCTGTACTCACTGACCTACATTAACACACACCAAGTCCCGTTCCCCTATCACCCCTGTACTCACTGACCTACATTAACACACACCAAGTCCCATTCCCCTATCACCCCTGTACTCACTGACCTACATTAACACACACCAAGTCCTGTTCCCCTATCACCCCTGTACTCACTGACATACGTTAACACACACCAAGTCCCATTCCCCTATCACCCCTGTACTCACTGACCTACATTAACACACACCAAGTCCCGTTCCCCTATCACCCCTGTACTCACTGACCTACATTAACACACACCAAGTCCTGTTCCCCTATCACCCCCTGTACTCACTGACCTACATTAACACACACCATGTCCCGTTCCCCTATCACCCCTGTACTCACTGACCTACAATAACACACACCAAGTCCCATTCCCCTATCACCCCTGTACTCACTGACCTACATTAACACACACCAAGTCCCGTTCCTCTATCACCCCCTGTACTCACTGACCTACATTAACACACACCAAGTCCCGTTCCCCTATCACCCCTGTACTCACTGACCTACATTAACACACACCAAGTCCCGTTCCTCTATCACCCCCTGTACTCACTGACCTACATTCACACACACCAAGTCCCGTTCCACTGTCACCCCCTCTACTCACTGACCTACATTAACACACACCAAGTCCCGTTCCTCTATCACCCCCTGTACTCACTGACCTACATTCACACACACCAAGTCCCGTTCCACTGTCACCCCCTCTACTCACTGACCTACATTAACACACACCAAGTCCCGTTCCTCTATCACCCCCTGCACTCACTGACCTACATTAACACACACCAAGTCCCATTCCCCTATCACCCCTGTACTCACTGACCTACATTAACACACACCAAGTCCCGTTCCCCTATCACCCCTGTACTCACTGACCTACATTAACACACACCAAGTCCCGTTCCCCTATCACCCCTGTACTCACTGACCTACATTAACACACACCAAGTCCCGTTCCCCGATCACCCCCTGTACTCACTGACCTACATTAACACACACCAAGTCCCATTCCCCTATCACCCCTGTTCTCACTGACCTACATTAACACACACCAAGTCCCGTTCCCCTATCACCCCCTCTACTCACTGACCTACATTAACACACACCAAGTCCCATTCCCCTGTCACCCCTGTACTCACTGACCTACATTAACACACACCAAGTCCCATTCCCCTGTCACCCCTGTACTCACTGACCGAGATTAACACACACCAAGTCCCGTTCCCCTATCACCCCCTGTACTCACTGACCTACATTAACACACACCAAGTCCCGTTCCCCTATCACCCCCTGTACTCACTGACCTACATTAACACACACCATGTCCCGTTCCCCTATCACCCCTGTACTCACTGACCTACATTAACACACATCAAGTCCTGTTCCCCTATCACCCCCTGTACTCACTGACCTACATTAACACACACCAAGTCCTGTTCCCCTATCACCCCTGTACTCACTGTCCTACATTAACACACACCAAGTCCCATTCCCCTTTCACCCCTGTACTCACTGACCTACATTAACACACACCAAGTCCTGTTCCCCTATCACCCCTGTACTCACTGACATACGTTAACTCACACCAAGTCCCATTCCCCTATCACCCCTGTACTCACTGACCAACATTAACACACACCAAGTCCTGTTCCCCTATCACCCCTGTACTCACTGACCTACATTAACACACACCAAGTCCTGTTCCCCGATCACCCCCTGTACTCACTGACCGACATTAACACACACCAGGTCCTGTTCCACGATCACCCCCTGTACTCACTGACCTACATTAACACACACCAAGTCCCATTCCCCTATCACCCCTGTACTCACTGACCGACATTAACACACACCAAGTCCCGTTCCCCTATAACCCCCTGTACTCACTGACCTACATTAACACACACCAAGTCCCATTCCCCTATCACCCCTGTACTCACTGACCTACATTAACACACACCAAGTCCTGTTCCCCTATCACCCCCTGTACTCACTGACCTACATTCACACACACCAAGTCCCATTCCCCTATCACCCCTGTACTCACTGACCTACATTAACACACACCAAGTCCCATTCCCCTATCACCCCTGTACTCACTGACCTTCATTAACACACACCAAGTCCTGTTCCTCTATCACCCCCTGTACTCACTGACCTACATTCACACACACCAAGTCCCGTTCCACTGTCACCCCCTCTACTCACTGACCTACAATAACACACACCAAGTCCCGTTCCTCTATCACCCCCTGTACTCACTGACCTGCATTCACACACACCAAGTCCCGTTCCACTGTCACCCCCTCTACTCACTGACCTACATTAACACACACCAAGTCCCGTTCCTCTATCACCCCCTGCACTCACTGACCTACATTAACACACACCAAGTCCCGTTCCACTGTCACCCCCTCTACTCACTGACCTACATTAACACACACAAAGTCCCATTCCCCTATCACCCCCTTTACTCACTGACCTACATTAACACACACCAAGTCCCATTCCTCTATCACCCCTGTACTCACTGACTTACATTAACACACACCAAGTTCTGTTCCCCTATCACCCCCTGTACTCACTGACCTACATTAACACACACCAAGTCCCGTTCCCCGATCACCCCCTGTACTCACTGACCTACATTAACACACACCAAGTCCCATTCCCCTATCACCCCTGTACTCACTGACCTACATTAACACACACCAAGTCCCGTTCCCCTATCACCCCTGTACTCACTGACCTACATTAACACACACCAAGTCCCGTTCCTCTATCACCCCCTGTACTCACTGACCTACATTAACACACACCAAGTCCTGTTCCCCTATCACCCCCTGTACTCACTGACCTACAGTAACACACACCAAGTCCCGTTCCCCTATCACCCCCTGTACTCACTGACCTACATTAACACACACCAAGTCCCGTTCCCCTATCACCCCCTGTACTCACTGACCTACATTAACACACATCAAGTCCCATTCCCCTATCACCCCCTGTACTCACTGACCTACAGTAACACACACCAAGTCCCGTTCCCCTATCACCCCCTGTACTCACTGACGTACATTAACACACACCAAGTCCCGTTCCTCTATCACCCCTGTACTCACTGACTGACATCAACACACACCAAGTCCCGTTCCTCTATCACCCCTGTACTCACTGACCTACATTAACACACACCAAGTCCCGTTCCTCTATCACCCCCTGTACTCACTGACCTACAGTAACACACACCAAGTCCCGTTCCCCTATCACCCCCTGTACTCACTGACCTACATTAACACACACCAAGTCCCGTTCCCCTATCACCCCCTGTACTCACTGACCTACATTAACACACATCAAGTCCCGTTCCCCTATCACCCCCTGTACTCACTGACCTACAGTAACACACACCAAGTCCCGTTCCCCTATCACCCCCTGTACTCACTGACCTACATTAACACACACCAAGTCCCGTTCCTCTATCACCCCCTGTACTCACTGACCTACATTAACACACACCAAGTCCCGTTCCTCTATCACCCCTGTACTCACTGACCGACATCAACACACACCAAGTCCCGTTCCTCTATCACCCCCTGTACTCACTGACCTACATTAACACACACCAAGTCCCATTCCCCTATCACCCCCTGTACTCACTGACCTACATTAACACACACCAAGTCCCGTTCCTCTATCACCCCCTGTACTCACTGACCGACATTAACACACACCAAGTCCCGTTCCTCTATCACCCCCTGTACTCACTGACCTACATTAACACACACCAAGTCCCATTCCCCTATCACCCCCTGTACTCACTGACCTACATTAACACACACCAAGTCCCATTCCCCTATCACCCCTGTACTCACTGACCTACATTAACACACACCAAGTCCCATTCCCCTATCACCCCTGTACTCACTGACCTACATTAACACACACCAAGTCCCGTTCCCCTATCACCCCTGTACTCACTGACCTACATTAACACACACCAAGTCCCATTCCCCTATCACCCCTGTACTCACTGACCTACATTAACACACACCAAGTCCTGTTCCCCTATCACCCCTGTGCTCACTGACCTACATTAACACACACCATGTCCCGTTCCGCTATCACCCCTGTACTCACTGACCTACATTAACACACATCAAGTCCTGTTCCCCTATCACCCCCTGTACTCACTGACCTACATTAACACACACCACGTCCCATTCCCCTATCACCCCTGTACTCACTGACCTACATTAACACACACCAAGTCCTGTTCCCCTATCACCCCTGTACTCACTGACCTACATTAACACACACCAAGTCCCATTCCCCTATCACCCCTGTACTCACTGACCTACATTAACACACACCAAGTCCTGTTCCCCTATCACCCCTGTACTCACTGACATACGTTAACTCACACCAAGTCCCATTCCCCTATCACCCCCTGTACTCACTGACCTACATTAACACACACCAAGTCCTGTTCCCCTATCACCCCTGTACTCACTGACCTACATTAACACACACCAAGTCCCATTCCCCTATCACCCCTGTACTCACTGACCTACATTAACACACACCAAGTCCCATTCCCCTATCACCCCCTGTACTCACTGACCTACATTAACACACACCAAGTCCTGTTCCCCTATCACCCCTGTACTCACTGACCTACATTAACACACACCAAGTCCTGTTCCCCTATCACCCCTGTACTCACTGACCTACATTAACACACACCAAGTCCTGTTCCTCTATCACCCCCTGTACTCACTGACCTACATTAACACACACCAAGTCCCATTCCCCTATCACCCCTGTACTCACTGACCTACATTAACACACACCAAGTCCTGTTCCCCTATCACCCCTGTACTCACTGACCTACATTAACACACACCAAGTCCTGTTCCCCGATCACCCCCTGTACTCACTGACCGACATTAACACACACCAAGTCCCGTTCCCCTATAACCCCCTGTACTCACTGACCTACATTAACACACACCAAGTCCTGTTCCCCGATCACCCCCTGTACTCACTGACCGACATTAACACACACCAAGTCCCGTTCCCCTATAACCCCCTGTACTCACTGACCTACATTAACACACACTAAGTCCCATTCCCCTATCACCCCTGTACTCACTGACCTACATTAACACACACCAAGTCCTGTTCCCCTATCGCCCCTGTACTCACTGACCTACATTAACACACACCAAGTCCTCTTCCCCTATCGCCCCTGTACTCACTGACCTACATTAACACACACTAAGTCCCATTCCCCTATCACCCCTGTACTCACTGACCTACATTAACACACACCAAGTCCCGTGCCCCTATCACCCCTGTACTCACTGACCTACATTAACATACACCAAGTCCCGTTCCCCGATCACCCCCTGTCCTCACTGACCTACATTAACACACACCAAGTCCCGTTCCCCTATCACCCCCTGTACTCACTGACCTACATTAACACACACCAAGTCCCGTTCCTCTATCACCCCCTGTACTCACTGACCTACATTAACACACACCAAGTCCCGTTCCTCTATCACCCCTGTACTCACTGACCTACATTGACACACACCAAGTCCCATTCCCCTATCACCCCCTGTACTCACTGACCTACATTAACACACACCAAGTCCCGTTCCTCTATCACCCCCTCTACTCAATGACCTACATTAACACACACCAAGTCCCGTTCCTCTATCACCCCTGTACTCACTGACCTACATTGACACACACCAAGTCCTGTTCCCCTATCACCCCCTGTTCCCCTACCAAGGGCGGCACAGTGGCGCAGTGGTTAGCACTGCAGCCTCACAGCTCCAGGGACCCGGGTTCGATTCTGGGTACTGCCTGTGTGGAGTTTGCAAGTTCTCCCTGTGTCTGCGTGGGTTTCCTCCCACAAGCCAAAAGACTTGAAGGTTGGTAGGTAAATTGGCCGTTGTAAATTGTCACTAGTATAGGTAGGTGGTAGGGAAATATAGGGACAGATGGGGATGTTTGGTAGGAATATGGGATTAGTGTAGGATTAGTATAAATGGGTGGTTGATGGTCGGCACAGACTCGGTGGGCCGAAGGGCCTGTTTCAGTGCTGTATCTCTAATCTAAAGTCCCGTTCCCCAATCACCCCTGTACTCACTGACCTACATTAACACACACCAAGTCCCATTCCCCTATCACCCCTGTACTCACTGACTTACATTAACACACACCATGTCCTGTTCCTCTATCACCCCCTGTACTCACTGACCTACATTAACACACACCAAGTCCCATTCCCCTATCACCCCTGTACTCACTGACCTACATTAACACACACCAAGTCCCATTCCCTATCACCCCTGTACTCACTGACCTACATTAACACACACCAAGTCCCGTTCCTCTATCACCCCTGTACTCACTGACCTACATTAACACACACCAAGTCCTGTTCCTCTATCACCCCTGTACTCACTGACCGACATCAACACACACCAAGTCCCGTTCCCCTATAACCTCCTGTACTCACTGACCTACATTAACACACACCAAGTCCCATTCTCCTATCACCCCTGTACTCACTGATCTACATTAACACACACCAAGTCCCATTCTCCTATCACCCCTGTACTCACTGACCTACATTAACACACACCAAGTCCTGTTCCTCTATCACCCCTGTACTCACTGACCTACATTAACACACACCAAGTCCCATTCTCCTATCACCCCTGTACTCACTGACCTACATTAACACACACCAAGTCCTGTTCCCCTATCACCCCTGTACTCACTGACCTACATTAACACACATCAAGTCCTGTTCCCCTATAACCCCCTGTACTCACTGACCTACATTAACACACACCAAGTCCCATTCCCCTATCACCCCTGTACTCACTGACCTACATTAACACACACCAAGTCCTGTTCCCCTATCACCCCTGTACTCACTGACCTACATTAACACACACCAAGTCCCATTCCCCTATCACCCCTGTACTCACTGACCTACATTAACACACACCAAGTCCTGTTCCCCTATCACCCCCTGTACTCACTGACCTACATTAACAAACACCAAGTCCCATTCCCTTATCACCCCTGTACTCACTGACCTACATTAACACACACCAAGTCCCGTTCCCCTATAACCCCTGTACTCACTGACCTACATTAACAAACACCAAGTCCCATTCCCCTATCACCCCTGTACTCACTGACCTACATTAACACACACCAAGTCCCGTTCCCCTATCACCCCTGTACTCACTGACCTACATTAACACACACCAAGTCCCGTTCCCCTATCACCCCTGTACTCACTGACCTACATTAACACACACCAAGTCCTGTTCCCCTATCACCCCCTGTACTCACTGACCTACATTAACATACACCAAGTGCCGTTCCCCTATCACCCCCTGTACTCACTGACCTACATTAACACACACCAAGTCCCGTTCCCCTATCACCCCCTGTACTCACTGATCTACATTAACACACACCAAGTCCCGTTCCTCTATCACCCCTGTACTCACTGACCTACATTAACACACACCAAGTCCCGTTCCCCTATCACCCCTGTACTCACTGACCTACATTAACACACACCAAGTCCTGTTCCCCTATCACCCCCTGTACTCACTGACCTACATTAACATACACCAAGTGCCGTTCCCCTATCACCCCCTGTACTCACTGACCTACATTAACACACACCAAGTCCCGTTCCCCTATCACCCCCTGTACTCACTGATCTACATTAACACACACCAAGTCCCGTTCCTCTATCACCCCTGTACTCACTGACCTACATTAACACACACCAAGTCCCGTTCCTCTATCACCCCTGTACTCACTGACCTACATTAACACACACCAAGTCCCGTTCCTCTATCACCCCTGTACTCACTGACCTACATTGACACACACCAAGTGCTGTTCCCCTATCACCCCCTGTTCCCCTACCAAGGGCGGCACAGTGGCGAAGTGGTTAGCACTGCAGCCTCACAGCTCCAGGGACCCGGGTTCGATTCTGGGTACTGCCTGTGTGGAGTTTGCAAGTTCTCCCTGTGTCTGCGTGGGTTTTCTCCGGGTGCTCCGGTTTCCTCCCACAAGCCAAAAGACTTGAAGGTTGGTAGGTAAATTGGCCGTTATAAATTGTCACTAGTATAGGTAGGTGGTAGGGAAATATAGGGACAGATGGGGATGTTTGGTAGGAATATGGGATTAGTGTAGGATTAGTATAAATGGGTGGTTGATGGTCGGCACAGACTCGGTGGGCCGAAGGGCCTGTTTCAGTGCTGTATCTCTAATCTAAAGTCCCATTCCCCTATCACCCCTGTACTCACTGACCGACATTAACACACACCAAGTCCCGTTCCCCTATCACCCCCTGTACTCACTGACCTACATTAACACACACCAAGTCCCGTTCCCCTATCACCCCCTGTACTCCCTGACCTACATTAACACACACCAAGTCCCGTTCCCCTATCACCCCCTGTACTCACTGACCTACATTAACACACACCAAGTCCCGTTCCCCTTTCACCCCTGTACTCACTGACCTACATTCACACACACCAAGTCCCGTTCCCCTATCACCCCTGTACTCACTGACCTACATTAACACACATCAAGTCCTGTTCCCCTATCACCCCCTGTACCCACTGACCTACATTAACACACACCAAGTCCCGTTCCCTATCACCTCTGTACTCAGTGACCTACATTAACACACACCAAGTCCCATTCCCCTATCACCCCTGTATTCACTGACCTACATTAACACACACCAAGTCCTGTTCCCCTATCACCCCCTGTACCCACTGACCTACATTAATACACACCAAGTCCCGTTCCCCTATCACCCCTGTATTCACTGACCTACATTAACACACACCAAGTCCTGTTCCCCTATCACCCCCTGTACCCAATGACCTACATTAACACACACCAAGTCCCGTTCCCCTATCACCCTCTGTACTCAGTGACCTACATTAACACACACCAAGTCCCATTCCCCTAACAACCCTGTACTCAATGACCTACATTAACACACACCAAGTCCCGTTCCTCTATCACCTCTGTACTCAGTGACCTACATTAACACACACCAAGTCCCATTCCCCTATCACCCCTGTATTCAATGACCTACATTAACACACACCAAGTCCCGTTCCCCTATCACCTCTGTACTCAGTGGCCTACATTAACACACACCAAGTCCTATTCCCCTAACAACCCTGTACTCAATGACCTACATTAACACACACCAAGTCCCGTTCCTCTATCACCTCTGTACTCAGTGACCTACATTAACACACACCAAGTCTCGTTCCCCTATCACCCCTGTATCAGCCCCAAGCTCTGGAAACCCCTCCCTCCACCTCTCCGTATCTCCGCCTCTCAACCTCTCCGCCTCTCAACCTCTCCGCCTCTCCACCTCTCTTCCTCTCCGCCGCTCCACCTCTCTTCCTCTCTGCCTGTCCACCTCTCTTCCTCTCCGCCTATCCGCCTCTCAACCTCTCCGACTCTCCGCCTCTCCGCCTCTCCACATCGCCGCCTCTCCGCCTCTCCACCTATCCGCCTCTCAACCTCTCCGCCTCTCCGCCTCTCCACCTCTCCACCTGTCCGCCTCTCCACCTCGCCGCCTCTCCACCTCTCCGCCTCTCCACCTTTCCGCCTCGCTGCCTCTCCGCCTCTCCACCTCTCCGCCTCTCCGCCTATCCGCCTCTCAACCTCGCCGCCTCTCCGCCTCTCCGACTCTCCGCCTCTCCACCTTTCCGCCTCTCCACCTCTCCGCCTCGCCACCTCTCCGCCTCTCCACCTCTCCGCCTCTCCGCCTCTCTTCCTCTCCGCCTCTCTTCCTCTCTTCCTCTCCGTCTCTCCACCTCTCCGCATCTCCACCTCTCCACCTCTCCGTCTCTCCACCTCTCCGTCTCTCCACCTCTCCACCTCTCCGCCTTTCCGCCTCTCTGTCTCTCCACCTCTCCGCCTCGCCCCCTCTCCACCTCTCCGTCTCTCCGCCTCCCCGCCTCTCTGCCTCTCCGCCTCTCCACCTCTCCATCTCTCCACCTCTCCGTCTCTCCACCTCTCCACCTCTCCACCTTTCCCCCACTCTGTCTCTCCACCTCTCCGTCTCTCCACCTCTCCGTCTCTCCACCTCTCCCCCACTCTGTCTCTCCACCTCTCTATCTCTCCACCTCTCCACCTCTCCACCTCTCCGTCTCTCCACCTCTCCACCTCTCCGTCTCTCCACCTCTCCACCTCTCCACCTCTCCACCTCTCCACCTCTCCGTCTCTCCGTCTCTCCATCTCTCCATCTCGCCACCTCTCCACCTCTCCACCTCTCCAACTCTCCACCTCTCCATCTCTCCACCTCTCCACCTCTCCAACTCTCCACCTCTCCGTCTCTCCACCTCTCCACCTCTCCATCTCTCCACCTCTCCACCTCTCCACCTCTCCACCTCTCCATCTCTCCACCTCACTTTCCTCCTTAAAACCTACCTTTTTGTCCGAACATCTTATGGGGCTTGGTGTCAAATTTTCTTTCATACCACTTGTGTGAAATGCTTTGGGCTGTTTTATTACCTTCAAGGCGCTATATAAATACAGTGAAATGATTTTATTTTCGTTGACCAACTAGCTGTTTCAAGTTAATTTGAGTTACTCTGACCAGATGCTCGGATGTTTAACTGTCTCCCTGATATTATTGCTATCACAGAGACATGGCTGAGGAAGGGATAGGACAAGCAACTCAGTATTCCAGGGTACAGAATCTTCAGCTGTGATAGGGGAGGGGATAAAAGAGGAGGTGGTATTGCATTGTTGATTAAGGAGTCAATTACTGCAGTAAGGAGGGATGATATCTCAGAACGTTCTTCAAATGAGGCCATATGGGCAGAACATAAAAAGACAAAACGGGGCAATCACTTGGCTGGGAGTGTACTACAGGCCTCCAAACAGTCAGGGAGAGATAGAGGAGCAGATATGTAGGCAAATCTCAGAGAGGTGTAAAAATAATAGGGTAATAATTGTAGGGGATTTCAACTTACCTAATATCAACTGGGATAGTCTTAGTGCAAAAGGGTAAAAGGGGAAGGAATTCTTAAAATGCATACAGGAGAGATTTTTGAGCCAGTATGCAGAAAGTCCGACAAGAGAAGGGGCAGTACTGGACATAATCCTAGGAAATGAAGCCGGACAAGTGGTAGAAGTGTCAGTGGGGGAGCATTTCGGGGATAGTGACCATAACACTCAGATTTAAGGTAGTTATGGAAAAGGACAAAGAGAGACTGGAAATAAAGGTACTGAATTGGGGGAAAGCTGATTTCCATTTGATAAAACAGGATCTGGCCAAAGTGGACTGGGAGCTGCTACTTCTAGGAAAGTCGACATCAGACCAGTGGGAGTCATTCAAAGAGGAAATAGTGAGAATTCGGAGCCAACATGTACCAGTTAAGGTGAAGGGTAGGACCAACAAGTCCAGGAAACCCTGGATGTCAAGGGATATAGAGGATTGGATAAGGGAAAAAAAGGAGGCTGATGGCAGATTCAGAGTGCTGAAAACAGCGGAGGCACTAGAGGAGTATGGAAAGTGTCGAGGGGTACTTAAAAAAGTAATTAGGAGAGTGAAGAGGGGAGATAAGAAAACACTGGCGAGCAAGAGAAATGAAAATCTAAGGCATTTTATAGTATATTACGGGCAAGAGGATAACCAGGGAAAGAGTAGGGCACATTACGGACCAAAGTGGCAATCTGTGTGTGGAGCCGGAGGACATAGGTGAGGTTTTAAATGATTACTTTTCATCTGTGTTCACTATGGAGGATGATGTAGGTGTAGAGATCAGGGAGGGGGATTGTGATATACTTGAACATATTAACATTGGAAAGGAAGAAGTATTAGCTGTTTTAGTGGGCTTAAAAGTGGATAAATCCCCAGGCCCAGATGAGATGTATCCCAGGCTGTTACGTGAGGCAAGGGAGGAGATAGCAGGGGCTCTGACACAAATTTTCAAATCCTCTCTGGCCACAGGAGAGGTACCAGAGGACTGGAGGACAGTGAATGTGGTACCATTATTCAAGAAGGGTAGCAGGGATAAACCAGGGAATTACAGGCCGGTGAGTCTAATATCAGTGGTCGGGAAAATATTGGAAAAAATTCTGAGAGAAGATTAATCTCCACTTGGAGAGGCAGGGATTAATCAGGGATAGTCAGCATGGCTTTGTCAGGGGGAGATAGTGTCTAACTAACTTGATTGAATTTTTCAAGGAGGTGACTAGATGTGTAGATGAGGGTAAAACAGTTGATGTAGTCTACATGGACTTCAGTAAGTCTTTTGATAAGGTCCTGCATGGGAGATTGGTTAAGGTAAGAGCCCATGGGATCCAGGGCAATTTGGCAAATTGGATCCAAATTGGCTTAGTGACAGGAGGCAGAGAGTGTTGGTCGAGGGTTGTTTTTGCGAGTGGAAGCCTGTGACCAGTGGTGTAACAGGGATCGGTGCTAGGACCCTTGCTGTTTGTAGTCTACATTAATGATTTAGACATGAACATAGGAGGTATGATCAGTAAATTCGCAGATGACACGAAAATTGGTGGTGTTGTAAATAGTGAGGAGGAAATCCTTAGATTACAGGACGATATAGATGGGCTGGTAAGATGGGGGAGCAGTGGAAAATGGAATTTAATCCTGAGAAGTGTGAGGTAATGCATTTTGGGAGGACTAACAAGCCAAGGGAATATACAATGGATGGTAGGACCCTAGGAAGTACAGAGGGTCAGAGGGACCTTGGTGTACTTGTCCATATATCACTGAAGGCAGCAGCACAGGTAGATAAGGTGGTTAGGAAGGCATATGGGAGACTTGCCTTTATTAGCTGAGGCATAGAATATAAGAGCACTCCCTCAGTACTGACCCTCCGACAGTGCAGGACTCCCTCAGTACTGACCCTCCAACAGTGAGGCACTCCCTCAGTACTGACCCTCCGACAGTGCAGGACTCCCTCAGTACAGACCCTCCGACAGTGAGGCACTCCCTCAGTACTGACCCTCCAACAGTGCAGCACTCCCTCAGTACTGACCCTCCGATAGTGCGGCACTCCCTCAGTACATACCTTCCGACAGTGCGGCACTCCCTCAGTACTAACCCTCCGACAGTGCAGTACTCCCTCAGTACTGACCCTCCAACAGTGCAGCACTCCCTCAGTACTGACCCTCCGACAGTGCAGCACTCCCTCAGTACTGACCCTCCAACAGTGCAGCACTCCCTCAGTACTGACCCTCCAACAGTGCAGCACTCCCTCAGTACTGACCCTCTGACAGTGCGGCACTCCCTCAGTACTGACCCTCTGACAGTGCAGCACTCCCTCAGTACTGACCCTCTGACAGTGCAGCATTCCCTCAGTCCTGACCCTGTGCAGTACTCCTTCAGTACTGACCCTCTGACAGTGTGGCACTCTCTCAGTACTGACCCTCTGACAGTGCAGCACTCCCTCAGTACTGACCCTCTGACAGTTCCGCACTCCCTCAGTACTGACCCTCTGACAGTGCAGCACTCCCTCAGTACTGACCCTCTGACAGTGTGGCACTCTCTCAGTACTGACCCTCTGACAGTGCAGCACTCCCTCAGTACTGACCCTCCGACAGTTCCGCACTCCCTCAGTACTGACCCTCCGACAGTTCCGCACTCCCTCAGTACTGACCCTCTGACAGTGCGGCACTCCCTCAGTACTGACCCTCTGACAGTGCAGCACTCCCTCAGTACTGACCCTCCAACAGTGAGGCACTCCCTCAGTACTGACCCTCCGACAGTGCAGGACTCCCTCAGTACAGACCCTCCGACAGTGAGGCACTCCCTCAGTACTGACCCTCCAACAGTGCAGCACTCCCTCAGTACTGACCCTCCGATAGTGCGGCACTCCCTCAGTACATACCTTCCGACAGTGCGGCACTCCCTCAGTACTAACCCTCCGACAGTGCAGTACTCCCTCAGTACTGACCCTCCAACAGTGCAGCACTCCCTCAGTACTGACCCTCCGACAGTGCAGCACTCCCTCAGTACTGACCCTCCAACAGTGCAGCACTCCCTCAGTACTGACCCTCCAACAGTGCAGCACTCCCTCAGTACTGACCCTCTGACAGTGCGGCACTCCCTCAGTACTGACCCTCTGACAGTGCAGCACTCCCTCAGTACTGACCCTCTGACAGTGCAGCATTCCCTCAGTCCTGACCCTGTGCAGTACTCCTTCAGTACTGACCCTCTGACAGTGTGGCACTCTCTCAGTACTGACCCTCTGACAGTGCAGCACTCCCTCAGTACTGACCCTCTGACAGTTCCGCACTCCCTCAGTACTGACCCTCTGACAGTGCAGCACTCCCTCAGTACTGACCCTCTGACAGTGTGGCACTCTCTCAGTACTGACCCTCTGACAGTGCAGCACTCCCTCAGTACTGACCCTCCGACAGTTCCGCACTCCCTCAGTACTGACCCTCCGACAGTTCCGCACTCCCTCAGTACTGACCCTCTGACAGTGCGGCACTCCCTCAGTACTGACCCTCTGACAGTGCAGCATTCCCTCAGTCCTGACCCTGTGCAGTACTCCTTCAGTACTGACCCTCTGACAGTGTGGCACTCTCTCAGTACTGACCCTCTGACAGTGCAGCACTCCCTCAGTACTGACCCTCTGACAGTTCCGCACTCCCTCAGTACTGACCCTCTGACAGTGCAGCACTCCCTCAGTACTGACCCTCCGACAGTGTGGCACTCTCTCAGTACTGACCCTCTGACAGTGCAGCACTCCCTCAGTACTGACCCTCCGACAGTGTGGCACTCTCTCAGTACTGACCCTCTGACAGTGTGGCACTCTCTCAGTACTGACCCTCTGACAGTGCAGCACTCCCTCAGTACTGACCCTCCGACAGTGTGGCACTCTCTCAGTACTGACCCTCTGACAGTGCAGCACTCCCTCAGTACTGACCCTCCGACAGTGCAGCACTCCCTCAGTACTGACCCTCCGACAGTGTGGCACTCTCTCAGTACTGACCCTCTGACAGTGCAGCACTCCCTCAGTACTGACCCTCTGACAGTGTGGCACTCTCTCAGTACTGACCCTCTGACAGTGCAGCACTCCCTCAGTACTGACCCTCCGACAGTTCCGCACTCCCTCAGTACTGACCCTCTGACAGTGTGGCACTCCCTCAGTACTGCAGTGTGATCATCAGCCTGGATTTTGGGTCAATTCTCTGGAGTGTGCCCTGCTCCCTCGTCCTTCTGACACAAGGGGTCGGAGTGTGCTGCCCAGCGAGCCATGCAGAGGGAAAGGCTCATCGGAACACGAGGAGGCCATTCAGGTCCTCCAGTCTGTTGGCCCATTCCATTAGATCATGGCTGGTCTGCATGTGAAATTTATCTACCTAGCCACTCCTGTAATATCCTTCGGTAATCCTCAGGTCTCAGTTTGAATTGGAAGCTTTGAGAGTTGAGAGATTCAGCTGTGCAGCAGTGTGGGTGTGAGGGATTAGTTTGCTGTTGAACAGACTGTCTCTGAATTTCAGAAACACACACACACAGATGCTGATTGTCTGAGAGCTCAGTGTGTGTATGTGTGTGCATGTGTGAGAGAGAGAGAGAGAGAGAGAGCCGCACTAAGAGGTGATTAATACTGGCAGGGTCAGCCCCTCCTCCTCTCTCAGTCCTATCCTCTGTCCCCAAACTTTTCACAGGCCAACTTTGACTTGTCCTGAATTTGGGATAATTAATTCCCGGCTTTGCTCTGCCGAGTTAAACAGTCTCTCCATTAGTGACCATACAAGACTCAGCAAGCAGGCAAAGGGAAAGTTTCCACACTGCTCCTGCTTATTCCCAGAGAAGAAACCTTTCCCACTTGGAGCTAGATTTTGGCAGGCTGGGCTCCGAGCTGCCAGGCAAGGAACAGAGGCTCTGTCTGTGTCTGCCTGTCTGTGTCTGTCTGCGTAGCGACCCTGTCTGTGTCCATCTGTCTGTGTCTGTCTGCATAGAGACCCTGTCTGTGTCCATCTGTCTGTGTCTGCTGGCATAGAGACTCTGTCTGTGTCTGCCTGTCTGTGTCTGTCTGCATACTCTGTCTGTGTCTGCCTGCCTGTGACTGTCAGCATAGAGACTCTGTGTCTGCCTGTCTGTCTCTGTCTGTCTGTGTCTGTCTGCGTAGATTCTGTGTCTACCTGTCAGTGTCTGTCTGCATAGAGACTCTGTCTGTGTCCATCTGTCTGTGTCCATCTGTCTGTGTCTGTCTGCATACTCTGTGTCTGCCTGCATAGAGACTCTGTCTGTGTCTGCCTGTCTGTGTCTGTCTGCATACTCTGTCTGTGTCTGCCTGGCTGTGTCTGCACAAAGACACTGTGTCTGTGTTTCTGTCTGTCTGCATAGAGACTCTGTGTCTGTGTATCTGTGTCTGCACAGAGACATTGTCTGTGTCTGTCTGTGTGTCTCTGTCTGCAAAGAAACTCTGTGTTTGCCCGTCTGTCTGTTCCTGTGCGTCTGCAGAGAAACCGTTTGTCTGTCGGCACAGTCTCCCGGAGCGAAGAGGCGGCAGGAGGCCAGAAAACTTGAGTGGAGAGCGGAACAGCGGCGTCAAAGAGTAAGAGGTGAGAGAGAGAGTGTGACAGCGGAGAGATAGAGAGAGAGAGTGTAACAGCGGAGAGATCGAGTGTGTGTGACATCTGGGGGGAGAGAGAGAGAATGTAACAACGGAGAGATAGAGAGAGAGTGTAACAGCGGAGAGAGAGAGTGTGTGTAACATCGGGGGGAGAGAGTGTAACATCTGGGGGGAGAGAGAGAGAATGTAACAACGGAGAGATAGAGAGAGAGAGTGTAACAGCGGAGAGAGAGAGTGTGTGTGACATCTGGGGGGAGAGAGAGAGAATGTAACAACGGAGAGATAGGGAGAGAGAGTGTAACAGCGGAGAGATAGAGTGTGTGTAACATCGGGGGGAGAGAGAGAGAATGTAACAACGGAGAGATAGAGAGAGAGTGTAACAGCGGAGAGAGAGAGTGTGTGTAACATCGGGGGGAGAGAGAGAGAATGTAACAACGGAGAGATAGAGAGAGAGTGTAACAGCGGAGAGAGAGAGTGTGTGTAACATCGGGGGGAGAGAGTGTAACATCTGGGGGGAGAGAGAGAGAATGTAACAACGGAGAGATAGAGAGAGAGAGTGTAACAGCGGAGAGAGAGAGTGTGTGTAACATCGGGGGCAGAGAGTGTAACATCTGGGGGAGAGAGAGAGAATGTAACAACGGAGAGATAGAGAGAGAGTGTGTAACAGCGGAGAGATAGGGAGAGTGTAACATCTGGGGGGAGAGAGAGAGAATGTAACAACGGAGAGATAGAGAGAGAGTGTGTAACATCGGGGGGAGAGAGTGTAACATCTGGGGGAGAGAGAGAGAATGTAACAACGGAGGGATAGAGAGAGAGAGTGTAACAGCAGAGAGATAGAGAGAGTGTGACATCGGGGAGAGAGAGAGTGTGTAACAGCGGAGAGATAGAGAGAGCATGTAACAGCGGAGATATAGGGAGAGAGAGTAACAGTGGAGAGCTAGAGAGAGTGTAGCAGCAGAGAGATAGAGTGTGTGTAACAGCGGACAGAGAGAAACAACGAAGAGAGAGTGTAACAGTGGAGGGAGAGACACACAGTCCCGGGACAGGAGCAAATCCGGGACAGGGACAGACCCTGGACAGGACAGATCCGGGGCAGGGACAGACCTGGGACAGAGACAGACCCAGGATAGGAACAGACCCGGGACAGGGCAGGGACAGACCCGGGACAGGGACAGGGACAGACCTGGGACAGAGACAGACCCAGGATAGGAACAGACCCGGGATAGGAACAGACCCGGGACAGGGCAGGGACAGACCTGGGACAGAGACAGACCCAGGATAGGAACAGACCCGGGACAGGGCAGGGACAGACCTGGGACAGAGACAGACCCAGGATAGGAACAGACCCGGGACAGGGCAGGGACAGACCCGGGCAGGGACAGGGACAGACCCAGGATAGGAACAGACCCAGGATAGGAACAGACCCGGGACAGGGCAGGGACAGACAGGGATAGGGACAGACCCAGGATAGTAACAGACCCGGGACAGGGCAGGGACTGACCCGGGACAGGGACAGACCTAGGATAGGGACAGACCCAGGATAGGGACAGACCCGGGACAGGGCAGGGACAGGGACAGACCTGGGACAGGGTCAGTCCTGGGACAGGGCAGGGACAGAGACAGACCTGGGACAGGGACAGACAGGGACAGGGACAGACCTGGGACAGTGACAGACTGGGACAGGGCAGGGACAGACAGGGACAGGGACAGACAGGGGCAGGGACAGACCTGGGACAGGGCAGGGACAGACAGGGACAGACCTGGGACAGGGCAGGGACAGACAGGGACAGGGACAGACAGGGGCAGGGACAGACCTGGGACAGGGCAGGGACAGACAGGGACAGACCTGGGACAGACAGGGACAGGGACAGACAGGGACAGACCTGGGACAGGGACAGACAGGGACAGGGACAGACCTGGGACAGGGACAGACAGGGACAGGGACAAACCTGGGACAGGGACAGGGACAGACAGGGACAGACAGGGACAGGGACAGACAGGGGCAGGGACAGACCTGGGACAGTGACAGACTGGGACAGGGCAGGGACAGACAGGGACAGGGACAGACAGGGGCAGGGACAGACAGGGGCAGGGACAGACAGGGACAGACCTGGGACAGGGACAGGGACAGACAGGGACAGGGACAGGGACAGACCTGGGACAGGGACAGGGACAGACCTGGGACAGGGCAGGGACAGACAGGGACAGGGACAGACCTAGGACAGGGACAGACCTGGGATAGGGCAGGGACAGACGGGGCAGGGACAGACAGGGACAGGGACAGACAGGGACAGACCTGGGACAGGGACAGACAGGGACAGGGACAGACCTGGGACAGGGACAGACAGGGACAGACCTGGGACAGGGACAGACCCTGGACAGGGACTGACAGGGACAGACCTGGGACAGGGACAGGGACAGACCTGGGACAGGGCAGGGCCAGACAGGGACAGACCTGGGACAGGGACAGACATGGACAGACCTGGGACAGGGCAGGGACAGGGACTGGGACAGGGCAGGGACAGACAGGGACAGGGACAGACAGGGACAGACCTGGGATAGGGCAGGGACAGACAGGGACAGGGACAGACCTGGGACAGACCTGTGACAGGGCAGGGACAGACAGGGACAAGGACAGACCTGGGACAGGGACAGGGACAGACCTGGGACAGGGACAGACCTGAGACAGGGCAGGGACAGACAGGGACAGGACAGGGACAGACCTGAGAAAGGGCAGGGACAGACCTGGGACAGAGACAGACACTGGGCAGGGACAGACTGGGACAGGAACAGACAGGGACAGACCCGGGCAGGGACAGACCTAGGATAGGGACAGACCCGGGACAGGGCAGGGACAGACAGGGACAGGACAGGGACAGACCTGGGACAGGGCAGGGACAGACCTGGGACAGAGACAGACCCAGGACAGGGACAGACCCAGGATAGGGACAGACCTGGGACAGGGCAGGACAGGGACAGACCTGGGACAGGGCAGGGACAGACCTGGGACAGAGACAGACCCAGGACAGGGACAGACCCAGGATAGGGACAGACCTGGGACAGGGTAGGGACAGGGACAGACCTGGGACAGGGCAGGGACAGGGACAGACCTGGGACAGGGCAGGGACAGACAGGGACAGGGACAGACCTGGGACAGGTCAGGGACATACAGGGACAGGGACAGACCTGGGACAGGGCAGGGACTGACCCAGCATAGGGACAGACCCAGGACAGGGCAGGGACAGACAGGAACAGGGACAGACCTGTGACAGAGTCAGACCCAGGATTGGAACAGACCCGGGACAGGGCAGGGACTGACTTGGGCCAGAGGCAGACCCAGCATAGGGACAGACCTGGGACAGGGCAGAGACAGACACGGGACAGGGACAGACCCGAGACAGGAACAGACCCGGGACAGTGACAGACCGGGGACAGGGACAGTGACAGACTCAGGACAGGAACAGACCCGGGACAGTGACAGACCAGGGACAGGGACAGTGACAGACTCAGGACAGGGACAGACCCGAGACAGAGGCAGACCCGGGACAGGGTCAGAGTGAGGGAGGGTCAGAGTGAGGGAGGGTCGGAGTGAGTTACGGTCGGAGTGAGGGAGGGTCAGAGTGAGGGAGGGTCAGAGTGAATTACGGTCAGAGTGAGGGAGGGTCGGAGTGAGGGAGGGTCAGAGTGAGGGATGGTCAGAGTGAGGAATGGTCAGAGTGAGGGATGGTCGGGGTGAGGGAGGGTCAGAGTGAGTTAGGGTCGGAGTGAGGGAGGGTCAGAGTGAGGGAGGGTCAGAGTGAGTTACGGTTGGAGTGAGTCAGGGTCGGAGTGAGGGAGGGTCAGAGTGAGGGATGGTCGGGGTGAGGGAGGGACAGAGTGAGTTCCGGTCGGAGTGAGGGAGAGTCAGAGTGAGTTACGGTCAGAGTGAGGGAGGGTCAGAGTGAGGGAGGGCTGGAGTGAGGGATGGTCAGAGTGAGTAGCGGTCGGAGTGAGGGAGGGTCAGAGTGAGGGAGGGTCGGAGTGAGGGATGGTCGGAGTGAGTTGCGGTCGGAGTGAGGGAGGGTCAGAGTGAGGGAGGGTCGGAGTGAGGGATGGTCGGAGTGAGGGAGGGTCAGAGTGAGGGATGGTCGGAGTGAGGGATGGTCAGAGTGAGTTGCGGTCGGAGTGAGGGATGGTCAGAGTGAGGGACGGTCAGAGTGAGGGATGGTCGGAGTGAGGGAGGCTCAGAGTGAGTTGCGGTCGGAGTGAGGGATGGTCAGAGTGAGGGACGGTCAGAGTGAGGGATGGTCGGAGTGAGGGAGGCTCAGAGTGAGTTACAGTCGGAATGAGGGAGGGTCAGAGTGAGGGAGGGTCGGAGTGAGGGAGGGTCGGAGTGAGGGAGGGTCGGAGTGAGGGAGGCTCAGAGTGAGTTACAGTCGGAGTGAGGGAGGGTCAGAGTGAGGGAGGGTCGGAGTGAGGGAGGGTCGGAGTGAGGGAGGCTCAGAGTGAGGGAGGGTCGGAGTGAGGGAGGGTCAGAGTGAGGGAGGGTCGGAGTGAGGGAGGGTCGGTGTGAGGGATGGTCAGAGTGAGGGAGGGTCGGAGTGAGGGATGGTCGGAGTGAGGGAGGCTCAGAGTGAGTTACAGTCGGAGTGAGGGAGGCTCAGAGTGAGTTACAGTCGGAGTGAGGGAGGGTCAGAGTGAGGGAGGGTCGGAGTGAGGGAGGGTCGGAGTGAGGGAGGCTCAGAGTGAGTTACAGTCGGAGTGAGGGAGGGTCAGAGTGAGGGAGGGTCGGAGTGAGGGAGGGTCGGAGTGAGGGATGGTCAGAGTGAGGGAGGGTCGGAGTGAGGGATGGTCAGAGTGAGGGAGGCTCAGAGTGAGGGAGGGTCGGAGTGAGGGAGGGTCAGAGTGTGTTACGGTCGGAGTGAGGGACGGTCAGAGTGAGGGAGGGTCGGAGTGAGGGAGGGTCAGAGTGAGTTACGGTCGGAGTGAGGGATGGTCAGAGTGAGGGAGGGTCAGAGTGAGGGAGGGTCAGAGTGAGTTACGGTCGGAGTGAGGGAGGGTCAGAGTGAGGGATGGTCAGAGTGAGGGAGGGTCAGAGTGAGTTACAGTCCGAGTGAGGGAACGTCAGAGTGAAGGATGGTCAGAGTGAGGGAGGGTCAGAGTGAGGGAGGGCCGGAGTGAGGGAGAGTCGGAGTGAGGGAGGGTTGGTTGAGGGAGGGTCAGAGTGAGTTACGGTCGGAGTGAGGGAAGGTCAGAGTGAGGGAGGGTCAGAGTGAGGGAGAGTCGGAGTGAGGGAGGGTCGGAGTGAGGGAGGGTCAGAGTGAGGGAGGGTCAGAGTGAGTTACGGTCGGAGTGAGGGAGGGTCAGAGTGAGTTACGGTCGGAGTGAGGGAGGGTCGGAGTGAGGGATGGTCAGAGTGAGGGAGGGTCAGAGTGAGTTACAGTCCGAGTGAGGGAACGTCAGAGTGAAGGATGGTCAGAGTGAGGGAGGGTCAGAGTGAGGGAGGGCCGGAGTGAGGAAGAGTCGGAGTGAGGGAGGGTTGGTTGAGGGAGGGTCAGAGTGAGTTACGGTCGGAGTGAGGGAGGGTCAGAGTGAGGGAGGGTCAGAGTGAGGGAGAGTCGGAGTGAGGGAGGGTCGGAGTGAGGGAGGGTCAGAGTGAGGGAGAGTCGGAGTGAGGGAGGGTCGGAGTGAGGGAGGGTCAGAGTGAGGGATGGTCAGAGTGAGTTACGGTCGGAGTGAGGGAGGGTCAGAGTGAGGGATGGCCGGAGTGAGGGAGAGTCGGAGTGAGGGAGGGTCGGAGTGAGGGAGGGTCAGAGTGAGGGATGGTCAGAGTGAGTTACGGTCGGAGTGAGGGAGGGTCAGAGTGAGGGAGGGTCGGAGTGAGGGAGGGCCAGAGTGAGGGAGGGCCGGAGTGAGGGAGGGTCGGAGTGAGGGAGGGTCAGAGTGAGGGATG
This sequence comes from Heterodontus francisci, assembly GCF_036365525.1. Lineage (NCBI taxonomy): Eukaryota > Metazoa > Chordata > Chondrichthyes > Heterodontiformes > Heterodontidae > Heterodontus > Heterodontus francisci. Next base: position 212,800 of record NW_027140446.1, on the reverse strand, counting down.
GTCAGAGTGAGTTACGTTCGGAGTGAGGGAGGGTCGGAGTGAGGGAGGGTCAGAGTGAGGGAGGGTCAGAGTGAGTTACGTTCGGAGTGAGGGAGGGTCAGAGTGAGGGAGGGCCGGAGTGAGGGAGGGTCGGAGTGAGGGATGGTCAGAGTGAGTTACGTTCGGAGTGAGGGAGGGTCAGAGTGAGTTACGTTCGGAGTGAGGGAGGGTCAGAGTGAGGGAGGGTCGGAGTGAGGGAGGGTCAGAGTGAGGGATGGTCAGAGTGAGTTACGTTCGGAGTGAGGGAGGGTCGGAGTGAGGGAGGGTCAGAGTGAGGGATGGTCAGAGTGAGTTACGGTCGGAGTGAGGGAGGGTCAGAGTGAGGGAGGGTCAGAGTGAGGGAGGGTCAGAGTGAGGGAGGGCCGGAGTGAGGGAGGGTCAGAGTGAGGGATGGTCGGAGTGAGGGAGGGTCAGAGTGAGGGAGGGCCGGAGTGAGGGAGGGTCGGAGTGAGATGGGTCAGAGTGTGTTACGGTCGGAGTGAGGGAGGGTCAGAGTGAGGGAGGGTCAGAGTGAGGGAGGGTCGGAGTGAGGGCGGGCCGGAGTGAGGGAGGGTCAGAGTGAGTTACGGTCGGAGTGAGGGAGGGTCAGAGTGAGGGAGGGCCGGAGTGAGTTACGGTCAGAGTGAGGGAGGGTCAGAGTGAGGGAGGGCCGGAGTGAGTTACGGTCGGAGTGAGGGAGGGTCAGAGTGAGGGAGGGTCAGAGTGAGGGAGGGCAGGAGTGAGTTACGGTCGGAGTGAGGGAGGGTCAGAGTGAGGGAGGGCCGGAGTGAGTTACGGTCGGAGTGAGGGAGGGTCAGAGTGAGGGATGGTCAGAGTGAGTTACGGTCGGAGTGAGGGCGGGTCAGAGTGAGGGATGGTCAGAGTGAGTTACGGTCGGAGTGAGGGAGGGTCAGAGTGAGGGATGGTCAGAGTGAGTTACGGTCGGAGTGAGTGCGGGCCGGAGTGAGGGAGGGTCAGAGTGAGGGAGGGTCGGAGTGAGGGAGGGTCAGAGTGAGGGAGGGTCGGAGTGAGGGAGGGCCGGAGTGAGGGAGGGTCAGAGTGAGGGAGGGTCGGAGTGAGGGAGGGTCGGAGTGAGGGAGGGTCAGAGTGAGGGATGGTCAGAGTGAGTTACGGTCAGAGTGAGGGAGGGTCGGAGTGAGGGAGGGTCGGAGTGAGGGAGGGTCAGAGTGAGGGATGGTCAGAGTGAGTTACGGTCAGAGTGAGGGAGGGTCGGAGTGAGGGAGGGTCGGAGTGAGGGAGGGTCGGAGTGAGGGAGGGTCAGAGTGAGGGAGGGTCAGAGTGAGGGATGGTCAGAGTATAGCAGGATGTGCAGTGTACTCACATGGACACATCGCTGGTGTTGAATGATCTCAATGTTTGAGATAACTCTGTAGACACGTGTTAATATTAGTGTAAGTGATGGTGAGGTGATATTTCTCAGAGACTACGTTGTCTTGCTGAACACTGTGTTATTCCACAGCCTGGCTCTCTAGCCTGTTGTAGTGACATTGATGTGCTGGTGTCGAGAACTAGCTAGTAGGAGCAAATCTAGAGGTTTGGAGAAGGAAATCAGAAAGTGGAACACAGCTTTCAGATCCTGCATTCAGTTTAAAAACTCTGGGAATATCAATCTTATATTGGTCACAGTGACCTCAAAGCTGTCACATTGTCAGAATTAAAAAGCCAATTGGATTACTAGAGGGTGAAAGCTGACATACAAACCCACTCCTTCCTTATAGGTGACTCCAGTCGTAGGATCATAGGAACAGGAGTAGGCCATTCAGCCCATCGAGCCTGCTCCACCATTCTAGATCATGACTGATCATCTACCTCCAAGCCACTTTCCCCACTATCTCCATATTCCTTCATGTCATTAGTATTCAGATATCTATCAATTTCTGTCTTGAACACACTCAATGATTGAGCTTCCACAGCCTCTGGGTAGAGAATTCCAAAGATCTACCACCCTGCGAGTGAAGAAATTCCTCCTCTTCTCAGTCTGAATGACCTGTCCCTTATTCTGAGACTGTGTCTCCTGGTTCTAGACTCAGCAGCCAGAGGAAACATCCCATCCACATCCATCCTGTCATGTCACGTAAGAATTTTGTAAGTTTCAATGAGATCACCTCTCATTCTTCGAAACTCGAGAGAATACAGACCCAGTTTCCTCAATCTCTCCTCATAAAACAATCCCGCAATCCCAGAGATCAGTCTGATGAACTTCCATTGAACTCCCTCTACGGCAAGTATATCCTTCCTTAGATAAGGAGACCAAAACTGTACACAATACTCCAGGTGCAGTCACACCAAGGCTTTACACAATTGTAACAAGACATCTTTACTCCTGTACTCAAATCCCATTGCAATGAAGGCCAACATACCACTTACCTTCCTAATCACTTGCTGCACTTGAATACAGCTTATAGTGACTCATGAACAAGGACACCCAGCTCCCTTTGTACACCAACACTTCCCAACCTCTCACCATTTAAGAAATACTCTGTCTTTCTGTTTTTTCTACCAAAGTGGATCACTTCACACTTATTCACATTATATTCCACCTGCCATGTTCTTGCCCATTCACTTAACCTGTCTAAATCCACTTGAAGCTTCCTTGCATTTTCCTCACATTTTCCTCACATTCCCACCTCGTTCTGTGTCATCAGCAAATTTGGAATTATTACATTTGGTCCCCACATCCCAATCATTTATATAGATTGTGAACAGCTGGGGCCCCAGCACTGATCCTTGTGGTACCCCACTAGTAACAGCCTGTCAACCTGAGAATGACCTGTTTATTCCTACTCTCTGTTTTCTGTCTGTTAACAAATTCTCAATCCATACCAGTATATTACCCCCAATCCAATCTGCTCTATTTTTGTTTACTAACCTCCTGTGTGGGACCTTATCAAAGGCCTGAATATCTAAATACACCAGATCCGCTGGTTCTCCTTTATCTATGCTACAAGTAACTCTAACCTCAAAAAACTCTAACAAGTTTGCCAAACATTATTTCCTTTTCATAAATCCATGTTGATTCTGCCCAATCATATCATTATTTTCTAAGTGTCCAGTTATCACATCCTTTATAATAGATTCTAACATTTTCCCTACTATTGATGTCAAACTAACTGTTCTGTAGTTCCCCGTTTTCTCTCTCGCTCCCTTCTTTAATAGTGGGGGTTACATTTGCTACTTTCCAGTCTACAGGAACCTTTCCAGAATCTATAGAATTGTGAAAGATAACCACCAATGCATCCACTATCTCTATAGCAACCTCTTTCAACACTCTGGGATGTAGCTCACATGGTCCAGGGGATTGATCAACCTTCAATCCTGTTAATTTTTCGAGTACGACCTCTTTATTAATACTAATTCCTTTCAGTTCCTCATTTTCACAAGTCCCTTGGGTTCCCCAGTATTTCTGGGAGATTTTCTGAATCTTCTTCCGTGAAGACAGACACAAAGAAATTGTTTCGTTTCTCTGCCATTTCCCTATTCTCCATTGTAAATTCTCCTGTCTCCACCTGTAACGGACCCACATTTGTCTTTGCTAATCTTTTCCTTTTCGCATACCTAACGAAGCTTTTATAGTCTGCCTTTGTTTCTCGCTAGCTTGCATTCATATTCTCTTTTCCCTTTCTTTATTAGTTTCTTGGTCCTCCTTTGCTGGATTCCAATCCTTGGGTTTACCACTTTACAGTGATCTTCTAAGCCACTTCCTTTGATCTAAATAATCTTTAATTCTTTTGTTAGCCATGCTGATTCATCTTTCCCATTGGTTTTTGTATCTTAGAGGAATGTATATTTGTTGTAGATCATGTATTACTTCTTTAAATACTCGTCATTTCCTGTCTACCATGAAATCTTCTAGTGTATTTTCCCAATCCACCATAACCAACCTGCCCCTCATACCTTCATAGTTTCTTTTGTTCAGATTTAACGCCCTAGTTTCAGAATGCACTCTATCACATTCAAACTTCATGTAAAATTCTATCATATTATGGTCACTATTTCCTAATGGCTCCTTTACAGCAAGGTTATTAATTAACCCTTTCTCATTACATGATACTAAATCTAAAATAGCCCGATCCCTAGTTGATTCTTCAACATACTGTTCCAGAAACCCATCTCGTATACAATCCAGGAATTCATCCTCCACAGCATTAGTGCTGATTACCCAGTCTATATGTCAGTTGAACTCGCCCATTATCACCGTATTACCTATGTTACATGCATCTCTAATTTCCTGATTTATACAGTGCCCAACATTACCACGACAATTTGGTGGCCTATAAACAACTCCCACCAATGTTTGCTGCCCCTTGCTGTTTCTTAGCTCCACCCCAAACTGATTCGACATCTTGTTCCTTCGATCTAAGATCCTCTCTCACTAGTGTACTGATCTTGTCCCTTATTAAAAGCGCTACCCCACCTCCTTTTCCTTTTTGCCTATCCTTCCTAAATGATGAATATCCTTGAATATTCAGTTCCCAATCTTGGTCACCCTGTAGCCATGTTTCTGTTATGGTAATTAAATCATACCCATTTACCTCAATTTGTGCCTTAAAATCACCAGCCATGTGGCTGACTCTCAGTTGCCCTCTTCGAGGGTGACAGGACATATTGAGAGAGTGGTTAGTAAAACAGATGGGATCTTGGCTTTTATAAATAGAGACATTGAGTACAAAAGCAGGGAAGATATACTGAACCTTTATAAAGCTCTGGTTAGGCCCCCAACTGGAGTATTGGGTCCAGTTCTGGTCACCACACTTTAGGAAGGATGTGAGGGTCCTTGAGAAGGGTGCAGAGGAGATTTACCAGAATGGTTCCAGGGATGAGGGATTTTAGTTACAAGGTTAGGTTGGAAAAACTGGGGTTGTTCTCCCTGGAGCAAAGGAGATTGAGGGGAGATTTGATACAAGTGTACAAGATTATGACAGGTTTAGAGAAATTAGACAAGGATACCTTCTGGGGAAGGTGGGAGCTGTACGAGAAGGATGGGTTGCATCTGAACTGGAGGGGCACCAATATCCTGGGCGGGAGGTTTGCTAGAGCTCTTCGGGAGGGTTTAAACTAGTTTGGCAGGGGGATGGGAACCGGAGCTACGGATCAGTGGATGGGGTAGCTGTTGAACAGGAAGATACAGAGTGCAGAGAGTCTGTGAGGAAGGTTAGACAGTTGACAGGGCAAAGTTGCAGCCAGTATGATGGGTTGAAGTGTGTCTATTTTAACGCAAGAAGTGTCAGGAATAAGGGTGATGAACTTAGAGCATGGATCAGTACTTGGAGCTACGATGTTGTGGCCATTACGGAGACGTGGATATCACAGCGGCAGGAATGGATGTTGGATGTTCCGGGGTTTAGATGTTTCAAAAGGAATAGGGAGGGAGGTAAAAGAGGTGGGAGAGTGGCATTGCTAATCAGGGATAGTATCACAGCTGCAGAAAGGGAGGTCGTCGAGGAGGGTTTGTCTACTGAGTCATTATGGGTGGAAGTCAGAAACAGGAAAGGAGCAGTCACTTCAATGGGAGTTTTCTATAGACCCCCCAATAGCAACAGAGACACGGAGGAACAGATTGGGAGGCAGATTTTGGAAAGGTGCAGAAGTAACAGGGTTGTTGTCATGGGTGACTTCAACTTCCCTAATATTGATTGGAACCTCCTTAGTGCAAATAGTTTGGATGGAGCGGATTTTGTCAGGTGTGTCCAGGAAGGTTTCCTGACTCAATATGTAGATAGGCCGACTAGAGGGGAGACTATGTTGGACTTGGTGCTTGGCAACGAACCAGGCCAGGTGGCAGATCTCTCGGTGGGAGAGCATTTCGGTGATAGTAATCACAACTCCCTGACCTTTACTATAGTCATGGAGAGGGACAGGAGCAGACGGGATGGGAAAATATTTAATTGGGGGAGGGGGAATTACAATGCTATTAGGCAGGAACTGGGGAGCATAAATTGGGAACAGATGTTCTCAGGGAAATGCACGACAGAAATGCGGAGGTTGTTTAGGGAGCACTTTCCGCGACTGCTGGATAGGTTTGTCCCGATGAGGCAAGGAAGGGATGGGAGGGTGAAGGAACCTTGGATGACAAGAGATGTGGAACAGCTAGTCAAGAGGAAGAAGGAAGCTTACTTAAGGTTGAGGAAGCAAGGATCAGAAAGGGCACTAGAGGGTTACAAGGTAGCCAGGAAGGAACTGAAGAATGGACTTCGGAGAGCTAGAAGGGGACATGAAAAAGTCTTGGTGGGTAGGATTAAGGAAAATCCCAAGGCGTTCTACACTTATGTGAGGAACAAGAGGATGGCCAGAGTGAGGGTAGGGCCGATCAGGGATAGTGGAGGGAACTTGTGCCTGGAGTCGGAGGAGGTAGGGGAGGTCCTAAATGAATACTTTGCTTCAGTATTCACTTGTGAGAGGGACCTTGTCGTTTGTGAGGACAGCGTGGAACAGGCTGATATGCTCGAACAGGTTGATGTTAAGAGGGAGGATGTGCTGGAAATTTTGAATGATACGAGGATAGATAAGTCCCCGGGGCCAGACGGGATATATCCAAGGTTATTACGGGAAGCGAGGGAAGAGATTGCTGCGCCTTTGGCGATGCTCTTTGCGTCCTCACTGTCCACTGGAGTAGTACCAGATGATTGGAGGGTGGCAAATGTTATTCCCTTGTTCAAGAAAGGGAATAGGGATAACCCTGGGAATTATAGACCAGTCAGTCTTACGTCGGTGGTGGGCAAATTATTGGAGAGGATTCTGAGAGACAGGATTTATGATTATTTGGAAAAGCATGGTTTGATTAGAGACAGTCAGCATGGCTTTGTGAGATAAAAACAAGAAATGCTGGAACCACTCAGCAGGTCTGGCAGCATCTGTGAAAAGAGAAGCAGAGTTAACGTTTCGGGTCAGTGACCCTTTGTGAGGGGCAGGTCATGCCTCACAAGCCTTATTGAATTCTTTGCGGATGTGACAAAACACATTGATGAAGGAAGAGCAGTGGATGTGGTGTATATGCATTTTAGCAAGGCGTTTGATAAGGTTCCCCATGGTAGGCTCATTCAGAAAGTAAGGAGGCATGGGATACAGGAAAGGTGGCTGTCTGGATACAAAATTGGCTGGCCCATAGAAGACAGAGGGTGGTAGTAGATGGAAAGTATTCAGCCTGGAGCTCAGTGACCAGTGGTATTCCGCAGGGATCTATTCTGGGACCTCTACTCTTTGTGATTTTTATAAATGACTTGGATGAGGAAGTGGAAGGCTGGGTTAGCAAGTTTGCCGATGACACGAAGGTTGCTGGAGTTGTGGATAGTGTGGAAGGCTGTTGTAGGTTGCAACGGGACATTGACAGGATGCAGAGCTGGGCTGAGAAGTGGCAGATGGAGTTCAACCTGGAAAAGTGTGAAGTGATTCATTTCGGAAGGTCGAATTTGAATGCAGAATGCTTAAAGACAGGATTCTTGGCAGTGTGGAGGAACAGAGGGATCTTGGGGTTCATGTCCATAGATCGCTCAAAGTTGCCACCCAAGTTGATAGGGTTGTTGAGAAGGCGTATGGGGTGTTGGCTTTCATTAATGGGGGATTGAGTTTAAGAGCCGCGAGGTTATGCTGCAGCTCTATAAAGCCCTGGTTCGACCACACTTGGAATATTGTGTTCAATTCTGGTCGCCTCATTATAGGAAGGATGTGGAAGCTTTAGAGAGGGTGCAGAGGAGATTTACCAGGATGCTGCCTGGACTGGAGGGCATGTCTTACGAAGAAAGATTGAGGGAGCTAGGGCTTTTCTCATTGGAGCGAAGAAGGATGAGAGGTGACTTGATAGAGGGGTACAAGATGATGAGAGGCATAGATAGAGTGGATAGTCAGAGACTTTTTCCCAGGGCAGAAAGGGCTATCACCAGGGGGCATAATTTTAAGGTGATTGGAGGAAGGTTTCGGGGAGATGTCAGAGGTAGGTTCTTTACACAGAGAGTGGTGGGTGCGTGGAATGCACAGCCAGCGGTGGGAGTAGAAGCAGATACATTAGGGACATTTAAGCGACTCTTGGATAGGTACATGGATGATAGTAGAATGAAGGGTAGGTAGTTAGTTTGATCTTAGAGTAGGTTAAAGGGTCGGCACAACATTGTGGGCCGAAGGGCCTGTACTGTGGTGTACTGTTGTATGTTCTATGTTCTAAATACTTTTCCCATTCACTATTGGTACAAGGACTAGGAGACACAGATTGAAGGTTTTAGGTGAGAGATGCAGGGGGGAATGTGAGGAAGAACTTTTTTTACACAGTGGGTGGTAATGACCTGGAACTCACTGCCCACCCGGGTGGTGGAAGTGGAAAGAATCAATGATTTCAAAAGGGAATTGGATGGACAGCTGAGAGAAATAAACTGGCAGGGTTACTGGAAATAGAGCCGGGGAGTGAGACTGGCTGGATCGATCCGTGGAGAGCCAGCATGTACTCGATGGACCGAATGGTTTCCTTCTGTGTCATAAATGACTCTGAAATTTCTCAGCTTTCAAATCTTTCAGCACTAGGTTGTCACTTAATAGTTGTTGCTTTACTGGAATGTTGAGTGATGTTCTGGTGGAAGAATTGACGGAATTAACAGCAGTCGAGCTCGTGCTGGTTTGACAGTTTCCCTGAACTTGGATTGTTTGTTCACTGCCCCCGATTTGGGAGTTTTGCAGTCGTGTTCTGCACAGGAAGCTTTATACTCTTGACAGGTTGGTGTCACCCAGATCTGTGACCTCTGTCCTGTGAACCTGTGGGAATATTGGCTGGGAGACTTCCTAGACTCACGGCAATGGAAACTCCTGAGAAACGGATGTGACTGATCTTTCCTGTATCAGGAAGCCTGCAGAGAGACCACCGCCTGCCCTGGTGAAACACTTTCACAGTTTGGGCGATGCTGCTGCAGCTGTTGCTACTGGGATTCAGAGTGTTTCGGTGAGTGAACTGTCTGGGAATAGCAGTGTGCACTCCGGCAGCTGCCACGTGCAGTAACATGCGAGCCAGGGAGGTCTGAATCATGGACAGACTATTCCGAAACCCTTCGCCATCTGAGGGATTGCTGCCTGTGAGTTTCCGAAGATCAGAAGGTGCAGACAAGGTGTGTAACGGTAAGTGTGGTGCATATCAGTGAGGGTTTTCTTTCATTCATTCACGGAATGTGGGCATCACTGGCCAGGCCAGCATTTATTGCCCATTCCTAATTGCCCTTGAGAAGGTGGTGGTGAGCTGCCTTCTTGAACCGCTGCAGTCCATGTGGGGTAGGTACACCCACAGTGCTGTTAGGAAGGGAGTTCCAGGATTTTGACCCAGTGACAGTGAAGGAACGGTGATATAGTTCCAAGTCAGGATGGTGTGTGACTTGGAGGGGAACTTGCAGGTGGTGGTGTTCCCGTGAATCTGCTGCCCTTGTCGTTCTGGTTGGTAGAGGTCACGGGTTTGGAAGGTGCTGTCTAAGGAGCCTTGGTGCATTGCTGCAGTGCATCTTGTAGATGGTACACACTGCTGCCACTGTGTATCGGTGGTGGAGGGAGTGAATGTTTGTAGATGGGGTGCCAATCAAGCGGGCTGCTTTGTCCTGGATGGTTTCGAGCTTCTTGAGTGTTGTTGGAGCTGCACCCATCCAGGCAAGTGGAGGGTATTCCATCACACTCCTGACTTGTGCCTTGTAGATGATAGACAGGCTTTGGGGAGTCATGAGGTGAGTTACTCGCCTCAGGATTCCTAGCCTCTGACCTGCTCTTGTAGCCACGGTATTTATATGACTACTCCAGTTCAGTTTCTGGTAAATGGCAGCCCCTAGGATGTTGATAGTGGGGGATTCAGTGATGGTAATGCCGTTGAATGTCAAGGGGAGATGGTTAGATTCTCTTTTGTTGGAAATGGTCATTGCCTGGCACTTGTGTGGCGTGAATGTTACTTGACACTTATCAGCCCAAGCCTGGATATTGTCCAGGTCTTGCTGCATTTCTACACAGACTGCTTCAGTATCTGAGGAGTCACGAATGGTGCTGAACATTGTGCAATCATCAGCGAACATCCCCACTTCTGACCTTATGATTGAAGGAAGGTCATTGATGAAGCAGCTGAAGATGGTTGGGCCTCGGACACTACCCTGAGGAACTCCTGCAGTGATGCCCTGGAGCTCAGATGATTGACCTCCAACAACCACAACCATCTTCCTTTGCGCTAGGTATGACTCCAGCCAGCGGAGGGTTTTCCCCCTGATTCTCATTGACTTCAGTTTTGCTAGGGCTCCTTGATGCCAAACTCGGTCAAATGCTGCCTTGATGTCAAGGGCAGTCACTCTCACCTCACCTCTTGAGTTCAGCTCTTTTGTCCGTGTTTGAACCAAGGTTGTAATGAGGTCAGGAGCTGAGTGGCCCTGGCGGAACCCAAACTGAACATCACTGAGCAGGTTGTTGCTAAGCAAGTGACGCTTGATGGCACTGTCGATGACACCTTCCATCACTTTACTGATGATTGAGAGTAGACTGATGGGGTGGTAATTGGCCGGGTTGGATTTGTCCTGCTTTTTGTGTACAGGACATACCTGGGCAATTTTCCACATTGCAGGGTAGATGCCAGTGTTGTAGCTGTACTGGAACAGCTTGGCTAGGGGCGCGGCAAGTTCTGGAGCACAGGTCTTCTGTACTATTGCCGGAATATTGTCAGGGCCCATAGCTTTTGCAGTATCCAGTGCCTTCAGACGTTTCTTGATATCACGTGGAGTGAATCGAATTGGCTGAAGTCTGGCTGGGGACTTTATTTTATTTATTTAGAGATACAGCACTGAAACAGGCCCTTCGGCCCACCGAGTCTGTGCCGACCAACAACCACCCATTTATACTAACCCTACAGTAATCCCATATTCCCTACCACCTACCTACACTAGGGGCAATTTACAATGGCCAATTTACCTATCAACCTGCAAGTCTTTGGCTGTGGGAGGAAATCGGAGCACCCGGAGAAAACCCACGCAGTCACAGGGAGAACTTGCAAACTCTGCACAGGCAGTACCCAGAACTGAACCCGGGTCACTGGAGCTGTGAGGCTGCAGTGCTAACCACTGCGCCACTGAGGCCGAGATGGATTATCAACTCGGCACTTCTGGCTGAAGATTGTTGCAAATGCTTCAGCCTTATCTTTCGCACTGATGTGCTGGGCTCCCCCATCATTGAGGATGGGGATATTTGTGGAGCCACCTCCTCCAGTTAGTTGTTTAATTGTCCACCACCATTCACTGCTGGATGTGGCAGGACTGCAGAGCTTAGATCTGATCCGTTGGTTATGGGATCGCTTAGCTCTGTCTATCGCATGCTGCTTACGCAGTTTGGCACGCAGATAGTCCTGGGTTGTAGCTTCACCAGGTTGACACCTCATTTTGAGGTATGTCTGGTGCTGCTCCTGGCATGCCCTCCTGCACTCTTCATTGAACCAGGGTTGGTCTCCTGGCTTGATGTTAATGGTAGAGTGGGGGATATGCCGGGCCATGAGGTTACAGATTGTAGTTGAGTACAATTCTGCTGCTGCTGATGGCCCACAGCGCCTCATGGATGCCTAGTTTTGCATTGCTAGATCCGTTCCAAATCTATCCCATTCAGCACGGTGATAGTGCCACACAACATGATGGACGGTATCCTCAATGTGAAGGCGGGACTTCGTCTCCACAAGGACTGTGCGGTGGTCACTCCTACCAATACTGTCATGGACAGTTGCATCTGCAGCAGGCAGATTGGTGAGGACGAGGTCAAGTATGTTTTTCCCTCGTGTTGGTTCCCCCACCACCTGCCGCAGACCCAGTCTAGCAGCCATGTCCTTTAGGACTCGGCCAGCTCGGTCTGTAGTGGTGCTACCGAGTCACTCTTGGTGATGGACATTGAAGTCCCCCACCCAGAGTACATTTTGTGCCCTTGCCACCCTCAGTGCTTCCTCCAAGTGGTGTTCAACATGGTGGAGTACTGAGTCATCAGCTGAGGGAGGGCGGTAGGTGGTAATCAGTAGGAGGTTACCTTGCCCATGTTTGACCTGATGCCATGAGACTTCATGGGGTCCAGATTCGATGTTGAGGACTCCCAGGGCAACTCCCTCCCTACTGTATACCACTGTCCCGCCACCCCTGGTGGGTCTGTCCTGCCGGTGAGACAGGACATACCCGGGGATGGTGATGGCAGTGTCTGGGACATTGTCTGTTAGGTATGATTCCGTGAGTATGACTATGTCAGGCTGTTGCTTGACTAGTCTGTGGGACAGCTCTCCCAACTTTGGCACAAGCCCCCAGATGTTAGTAAGGAGGACTTTGCAGGGTCGACAGGGCTGGGTTTGCCGTTGTCGTTTCTGGTGCCTCGGTCGATGCCGGGTGGTCCGTCCGGTTTCATTCCTTTTTTTTATTGACTTTGTAGTGGTTAGGTACAACTGAGTGGCTTGCTAGGCCATTTCAGAGGGCATGTAAGAGTTAACCACATTGCTGTGGGTCTGGAGTCACATGTAGGCCAGACCAGGTAAGGACAGCAGATTTCCTTCCCTAAAGGACATTAGTGAACCAGATGGATTTTTACAACAATCGACAATGGTTTCATGGCCATCATTAGACTAGCTTTTAATTCCAGATTTATTAATTAAATTCAAATTCCACCTTCTGCTGTGGTGGGATTCGAACCCATGTCCCCAGAGAAATACCCTGGGTCCCTAGTCAGGTGACAAGACCACTACACCACGGCCTACCACAGCTTCCGTATATTAGTGAGTGTGGTGTCTGTGTGTGGCTGTGTGTGTGTCTATGTCTGTGTGTGTGGGTGTGTGTCTGTGTGTTTCTGTGTGTGTGTGTGTGTGTCTCCGTGTGTGTGTGTCTCCGTGTGTGTGTGTCTGTGTCTGTGTTTGTGTCTGTGTGTGTGTGTTTGTTTGTGTGTAGTTGTGCGTCTATTTGTGTGTTTGTGTGTGTTTGTCTCTGTGTGTGTGTCTGTGTGTGTATGTGTGTGAGGAGAGTGGGATGGGCTGAGTGGGGAGAGCGGGATGGAGTGAGTGGGGAGAGCGGGATGGGGTGAGTGGGGAGAGCGGGCTGGAGTGAGTGGGGAGAGCGGGATGGAGTGAGTGGGGAGAGCGGGATGGGGTGAGTAGGGAGAGCGGGATGGAGTGAGTGGGGAGAGCGGGATGGGGTGAGTGGGGAGAGCGGGATGGAGTGAGTGGGGAGAGCGGGATGGGATGAGTAGGGAGAGCGGGATGGAGTGAGTGGGGAGAGCGGGATGGGATGAGTAGGGAGAGCGGGATGGAGTGAGTGGGGAGAGCGGGATGGGGTGAGTGGGGAGAGCGGGATGGAGTGAGTGGGGAGAGCGGGATGGGGTGAGTGGGGAGAGCGGGCTGGAGTGAGTGGGGAGAGCGGGATGGAGTGAGTGGGGAGAGCGGGATGGAGTGAGTGCTCCTCACCCCTCACTCCCCTCACCTCACTTCACCTCCTCTGCCCCCCTCACCTCTGCCTCATCACCCCCTCACATCTTCTCCTCGCCCCGCCTTTCCCTCACCTGCTCTCCTCTCCCTCACCTCCACCTCATCTTCCATCACCTCTACCTCATCTCCCTCCTCCCCTTACCTCCCCCTCACCTCTGCCTTTCCTCCCTCCTCCCATTTCCTCCCCCTCACCTCGTCTCCTCACCTCACCTCCCCCTTACCTCCTCTCCTCCCCTCATCGCTCCTTCTCTACCTCTTCCTTTCCCCTTATTTGCTCCTGAACTCCCCTCTCCTCCTCCCCCTCAGTCACCACCTCCTCTCCCCACACCTATCCTTCCCCCTCACCACCCCTTCTCCCCCTTACCTCCCTTCACCCTCTCAACTCCTCCCCCTCACCTCCTCTTCCTCCTCCCCTTTGCCTCTCGTCCCCTCCTTCCCCCTCTCCCCTCTCCTCATGGGATTGTGTCATGCCATGGTACAGTTTCACAATGAACAGCAGAACTTCATTCCCTGGTTGGAAAACCCCGGCCTTTCTACATCAGTCTGGGATGTGATAGTCTGCAGGCTATTCGACTGTGTGAGCAGCACCAGCCAGGGTAATGACTGTCTGCAGATTTCAGCTCCTGCGATGATGGCAGGCTAGAAATTCACCTTAAAAAGACGGACACTGGAATTTCAAGTGGAACAAAGAGTCTGGTGTCAATCCCAACAGGATCCACAGGTGCAAGAATGTGTGGAATATTTGGAACGTAGACGGAGATTATCGTGACAGTGATCGTATTAGATTGTTACAAGGAGCATTGGGACTGAGGAGGCAGGAGGCAGGAGGCGAGTAGGTCCCCAGATCTGGAACAAACATTCAGACTTTCAGTAAAAAAACTCCCACTTAGATTGCCAAGAAGTGGGACAATAAGTCGACACGAAAGATAAGGGTGGAATTTGTTGTGGCTTTGAGTTGAGGAGCAGATGGGTTCTGAAGAATATTCCTTGGGAAGCTGGCGGTTGCTGTCTGTGGCCCAGTGAACACAATTATGACAACTAGCTTCCGGGAATTCACAGAGGTCAGAGGTCGGACATGCCAGAATGTGCAGCAGTGTGGTTTCATCGTGACCTTCTGTCGCTGTGCATGGGCTGTGTTTATCTCAGAGGATGTTATCTGCCACACAGTCGGGAACAAGGAGGTGACACAGTCACTGACGGACCGGTACTAAGAGAAGGGGATGACATTGTGAAGGTGCACAGGGTGATCCCAACTCAGTGAGACCTCCTGTCACGTCATGTGTGTGAACTCCGATGTAAAACACAAGTGTATTAACTAAGTGTTTCGACCCGGTGAGCAATGTCTAGGGGTCTCTTGCTGTCTTCACCTGGTCAGATTGTAACAGGGTTTAATTTTAAACACACTGTGTTTTGAGCTCCCCTTTTTGTGACTCCTTGTTCACAGTTTCCAATTATAAGGCAAAGAACTGAACACAAGCAGGCTTTCTTTGGTTTAAAGCAGAAAGATGAAATGTATTAACCCTGAAACTTACACCCTAATCCGGTTCACGCCTGTAGATATACGATGTGCTCACCCTAGCATGTACACGTGATATAAACATGCAGTTAGGGGTAGAAAAGATAGAGGAAAAGATAAGTGGAACAGTTTGAGGCAATATCTTGTTACTATTTCTCGAGCTCACTGTAGTCCTTGATTGAAGATATATTCTTGCATTTTGTTGGGGCCCAGTAATCTTCTTAAAACTTTGTTAAAGAGAGAAAGATTTGCCACGTGGAGTTTCACGTGTCTTCAATGTTTTCAGTTCCCTGAAAGATAGGCAGCAGGCAGGCAGGCAGGCAGAAGGGCAGACAGACAGAAGGACAGACAGGCAGACAGACAGATAGACAGATGGACAGGCAGACAAACAGATGGACAGGCAGACAAACAGATGGACAGGCAGACAGACACAGATGGACAGGCAGCAGGCAGGCAGACAAACAGATGGACAGGCAGACAAACAGATGGACAGACAGACAGATGGACAGGCAGACAGACAGACGGACAGGCAGGCAGGCAGCAGGATGGACAGACAGACAGATGGACAGGCAGACAGACACAGATGGACAGGCAGCAGGCAGGCAAACAAACAGATGGACAGGCAGACAGACAGATGGACAGGCAGACAGACACAGATGGACAAGCAGCAGGCAGGCAGACAAACAGATGGACAGGCAGACAGACAGATGGATAGGCAGACAGACAGATGGACAGGCAGGCAGACAGATGGACAGGCAGGCAGACAGACAGGCAGCTGGCAGGCTGACAGACAGAAGGACAGGCAGACAGGTAAGCAGCAGACAGACAGAAGGACAGGCAGGCAGGCAGACAGAAGGACGGACAGGCAGACAGGACAGACAGGCGGGCAGGCAGGCAGGCACAGACTGGTAAGCAGGCAGGCAGACAGCAGACAGAAGGACAGGCAGGCAAGCAGACAGGCAGGCAGCAGGCAGGCAACAGATAGACAGTCAGACAGGCAACAGATAGACAGGCAGGCAGACAGACAGGCAGCAAGCAGGCAGGCAGGAGGTATTCTTAGTTCCAGGAGGGCACACGGCGTTCCACCTGGCAATTCCTGTGTTTGGGAGTTCAAATTCAAAAAGTTCCCAGGGTGCTCAGCGGGTTAGTCATGTGACTAGTTCCTCATATGGAACAGTCTCTTCACAGCCCTTGTCAGAGGATCAAACTTCTCTGCCCCAGCCAGCTAGTCATGTGACAAAAACTAGGCTGACCACTTCTGTGTATTGGAGAGCAACTGCAGAGTCTCCATAATAATATAAAAGCAAAATACTGCGGATGCTGGAAATCTGAAACAAAAACAAGAAATGCTGGAATCACTCAGCAGGTCTGGCAGCATCTGTGGAGAAAGAAACAGAGTTAACATTTCAGGTCTGTGACCTTTTATTAAGGAAGTGCTAATAGTTTTATTGAAAGACAAAGCATTAGTCCAGGGAGTGTGTTAATGGCAGAATAGTGAACAGCTCTGTCCAAAAGCACAAACATGAAAAATAAGTTTAAGACAGGCACATGGTCAAAAAATAATAAAATAAAATGCCAATCATGCTCTGAAGTCGTAATAAAAACAAGAAATGCTGGAATCACTCAGCAGGTCTGGCAGCATCTGTGGAAAGAGAAGCAGAGTTAACGTTTCGGGTCAGTGACCCTTCTTCGGAACTGCTTCGGAGAGTTCTGAAGAAGGGTCACTGACCCGAAACGTTAACTCTGCTTCTCTTTCTACAGATGCAGAGTCTCCATTGTTTTAACATGGTCTGTTACCATGGTAATAACTTTCCAGTCGGAGATTGCAATTTTTAAAGTTTTAATGTTGATGTGGTGAAATCGTGTGTCTCAGTCTTGGCAGGTGGGAGTTTACCCGACATAAGATGTGGCGAAGATTGTTTCAAGGTGCTAGGGTGATGTGTTGTCGTACAGTACCTGTGTAACACAATCAAACTAGTCAGTAACATACAGTGAACCCACTAACATAGCTATGGGGAGAGTGGGGCAGTGGGATTAGTTTGGGATTGATACAGGGCTATGGGGAGAGAGTGGGGCAGTGGGATTAGTTTGGGAATGATACAGGGGTATGGGGAGAGAGTGGGGCTGTGGGTTAAATTTGGGAATGATACAGGGATATGGGGAGGGAGCGGGGCAGTGGGATAAATTTGGGAATGATACAGGGGTATGGGGAGGGAGCGGGGCAGTGAGATAAATTTGGGAATGATACAGGGGTATGGGGAGAGAGCTGGATTAGTTTGGAACTGCTTCCACTCAAAACAAGCAGAGAGACAATAGAAGTGAATGGGCTCCATCTGTGGAATTCATTGTGTCGGTCACCAGTTCACATTAACCGAATGATAAACTGATTTCTGAATGTGCCAGCAATTTTTGCCAGGAGTTTATTTACCAGGTGATGTAATGGGCATTATCAGATGGAATGTAACCCAGATCGAAACAGGGAGTGACGCTGAAGGTAGAGGAAAAAGGGAGTGACGCCGAAGGTAGAGGAAACAGGGAGTGACGCCGAAGGTACAGGATACAGGGAGTGACGCCGAAGGTACAGGAAACAGGGAGTGACGCCGAAGGTACAGGAAACAGGGAGTGATGCTGAAGGTACAGGATACAGGGAGCGATGCTGAAGGTACAGGAAACAGGGAGTGATGCCGAAGGTACAGGAAACAGGGAGTGACGCCAAAGGTACAGGAAACAGGGAGTGATGCCGAAGGTACAGGATACAGGGAGTGATGCTGAAGGTACAGGATACAGGGAGTGACGCCGAAGGTACAGGAAACAGGGAGTGATGCTGAAGGTACAGGAAACAGGGAGTGATGCTGAAGGTACAGGATACAGGGAGTGACACCGAAGGTACAGGAAACAGGGAGTGATGCTGAAGGTACAGGATACAGGGAGTGACACCGAAGGTACAGGAAACAGGGAGTGATGCTGAAGGTACAGGATACAGGGAGTGATGCTGAAGGTACAGGAAACAGGGAGTGATGCTGAAGGTACAGGATACAGGGAGTGATGCTGAAGGTACAGGAAACAGGGAGTGATGCTGAAGGTACAGGATACAGGGAGTGATACTGAAGGTACAGGAAACAGGGAGTGTCTGTTGTTGATGGGTGATGTCACTTTGGTTGCAGATTTTGTGTTTGATACGTGGCTGATACTCTGAATGTGCAAACAGGGAACAACAATGTGCTTGATAAATATAGTGGAATATAAAAGCAGAATGGATTAGTGAGTGCTGGTGTCGTGACTGAGAGCAATGATTTCCAAGATCATTATCTAGACTGCAGTTTAAACCCTGCCAATGGTTCCGAACCAGAGTTTAAAGGGGTTGTATCGAGGCAAGAGTGACACTGGGGTTTACAACACGGAGGACTGGAGGTGACCTCGAGAGAGTCACAGTGCAGAAGGTGTTCTCTCAGCGATGGGGAATGTGGGGAATATGACGTTTTGTCCTGGTAATTTCCGGAGCTGTTACATTAAATAAGAAAGACAGTAAGTGGAGGAGGCCATTCAGCCCCTGTAGCCTGATCACCCTTAATACAGCATCGGGGGTGGGGCGAGTCAGTATACCGAGCCAACCTTCGAGGGGGCTGTGGGTGGAAAATGAATAAATGTGGGGAATGTGCACAAGGGAACTCATCCCTGCCGGAGTGTCTGTCATGTCCCAGTGGGTGGCAAAGGTTCAACACCCATTTCAGAGACTGCAACACAAAACCAGGGCTGATAGTCCCACTGTAGTACTGAGGGAGTGCTGCACTGTCAGAGGGTCAGTACTGAGGGAGTGCCGCACTGTCAGAGGGTCAGTACTGAGGGAGTGCCGCACTGTCGGAGGGTCAGTACTGAGGGAGTGCCGCACTGTCGGAGGGTCAGTACTGAGGGAGTGCCGCACTGTCGGAGGGTCAGTACTGAGGGAGTGCCGCACTGTCGGAGGGTCAGTACTGAGGGAGTGCCGCACTGTCGGAGAGTCAGTACTGAGGGAGTGCCGCACTGTCGGAGGGTCAGTACTGAGGGAGTGCCGCACTGTCGGAGGGTCAGTACTGAGGGAGTGCCGCACTGTCGGAGGGTCAGTACTGAGGGAGTGCCGCACTGTCGGAGGGTCAGTACTGAAGGAGTGCCGCACTGTCGGAGGGTCAGTACTGAGGGAGTGCCGCACTGTCGGAGGGTCAGTACTGAGGGAGTGCCGCACTGTCAGTACTGAGGGAGTGCCGCACTGTCGGAGGGTCAGTACTGAGGGAGTGCCGCACTGTCGGAGGGTCAGTACTGAGGGAGTGCCGCACTGTCGGAGGGTCAGTACTGAGGGAGTGCCGCACTGACAGAGGGTCAGTACTGAGGGAGTGCCGCTCTGTCGGATGGTCAGTACTGAGGGAGTGCCGCACTGTCGGAGGGTCAGTACTGAGGGAGTGCCGCACTGTCAGAGGGTCAGTACTGAGGGAGTGCCGCTCTGTCGGAGGGTCAGTACTGAAGGAGTGCCGCACTGTCGGAGGGTCAGTACTGAGGGAGTGCCGCACTGTCGGAGGGTCAGTACTGAGGGAGTGCCGCACTGTCGGAGGGTCAGTACTGAGGGAGTGCCGCACTGTCGGAGGGTCAGTACTGAGGGAGTGCCGCACTGTCGGAGGGTCAGTACTGAGGGAGTGCCGCACTGACAGAGGGTCAGTACTGAGGGAGTGCCGCTCTGTCGGATGGTCAGTACTGAGGGAGTGCCGCACTGTCGGAGGGTCAGTACTGAGGGAGTGCCGCACTGTCAGAGGGTCAGTACTGAGGGAGTGCCGCACTGTCAGAGGTGCCGACTTTCAGATGAGACGTTAAAGCACGGCCCTCTCAGTTGGATGTAAA
Source organism: Heterodontus francisci (assembly GCF_036365525.1). Taxonomy (NCBI): domain Eukaryota; kingdom Metazoa; phylum Chordata; class Chondrichthyes; order Heterodontiformes; family Heterodontidae; genus Heterodontus; species Heterodontus francisci. The sequence continues at coordinate 192,953 of NW_027140446.1, read as the reverse complement.
GGATCGCATGGCCATGATTCCGATGAATATGGGCAGTTGTCCCTGGTGTCCTGGTCAATATTTATTATGTAAACAACATCACAAATGATCTGGTGAAGAGCACATTGCTGTTTGTGGGATCTTGCTGTGTGCAAATTAGTTGCTGCATTTCCCACTTTACAACATTGCAAAAAGTACTTCATTGGCTGTAAATTGCTTTGAGATGTCTGGCGGCAGTGAAAGCTGCTATCGAAATGCAGCTCTTTGTTGTTTCAGACAGTCTGATCATTTGAGTGAAGCAGATTTGAGTTTAGAGTTTGTGGAAGAGGAAGGTGATTTAGATTGGAGTGTGAGGGCAGTAATGGAGAAAACAGGCTCGGAATGAAGAAGGGTTAAAGGACTATCCCACTGCGGGAATGCCTGTCTGTGTCTCTCATTGGAGCTGGGGATTGCTCAGGAGTGGAGAGATTGTGCCAAATGAAAAGACATTGGGCAACTGTTGTGTTTGAATATGTTTCGGGGATAGGTGGAAGATGTGAATTGAGAGAGGAGACTCACACCTGACTGTCTGTGTGCCAAGCAGAGAAGGAAGCTTTCCCAGAAATACAGAGCCTAGGATACAGAACGGAATGCACCTTCCGGAAGTAACATCCGTAAAACTGAGTGACAACCTTCAGGACCGAGGCAGCGAGAGGGTTGGGTGGAAGAGGGAAGTTATCTGTCAGAGCTCCCAGGTTTACCAGGAGCTCTGCATCTCCTGAAACTTTGCAAAGACTGGAAGGGGAAGATTTCTGACACTGAACTCACACAAAGACCTTTCTGTGACACAGGGGAGGTTTCTCCGAAGGTGTCTACCTTATCACTCTGTGTCAATAGGTGCTGTCGAGAACAAGGACAAGCAATGATCAATGGGGAACATGCCTGGAAAACAGGACTGATAAAGCTTACTGACACTGAGGGTACCAGAACATCACTAGCTGTGTAAATATTTAGTTCTAGGATGTGAGACCCAGCCTGGTGAAACCCGGTATCTCAAGAAAAACAGCCAAATTCCGATAGCAGTGGAGGTTCTGAGGGAGAAGTAACGGTGACAGATTTACAGAAAAATTTAAATTCCAGCTCCCAGTCTGATTATCATCCAATGTATGGATTGCATTTTTCAAAGAAATAAGCTTCTCATTTCCAGACAAATCAGAAGACAGTGAAATATAATTTATATACAATCAATTTAAACCAAGATCAAAAATGGAATCTTCCCACTGTGATTACAGTGTCACTAACACACACACAGACCAGAGGGAATCTTCCCACTGTGATTACAGTGTCACTAACACACACACAGACCAGAGGGAATCTTCCCACTGTGATGACAGTGTCACTAACACACACACAGACCAGAGGGAATCTTCCAACTGTGATTACAGTGTCACTAACACACACAGACAGACCAGAGGGAATCTTCCCACTGTGATTACAGTGTCACTAACACACACACACACAGACCGGAGGGAATCTTCCCACTGTGATTGCAGTGTCACCAACACACACACACAGACCAGAGAGAATCTTCCCACTGTGATTACAGTGTCACTAACATACACACAGACCAGAGGGAATGTTCCCACTGTGATTACAGTGTCACTAACACACACACAGACCAGAGGGAATCTTCCAACTGTGATTACAGTGTCACTAACATACACACAGACCAGAGGGAATCTTCCCACTGTGATTACAATGTCACTAACACACACACAGACCAGAGGGAATCTTCCCACTGTGATTACAGTGTCACCAACACACACACACACACAGACCAGAGGGAATCTTCCCACTGTGATTAGAGTGTCACTAACACAAACACACAGACCAGAGGGAATCTTCCCACTGTGATTACAGTGTCACCAACACACACAGACAGACAGACCAGAGGAAATCTTCCCACTGTAATTAGAGTGTCACTAACACACACACAGACAGACCGGAGGGAATCTTCCCACTGTGATTACAGTGTCACTGACACACACACAGACGCAGACCGGAGGGAATCTTCCCACTGTGATTGCAGTGTCACTAACACACACACACAGACCAGAGGGAATCTTCCCACTGTGATTACAGTGTCACTAACACACACACACAGACCAGAGAGAATCTTCCCACTGTGATTACAGTGTCACCAACACACACACAGACCAGAGGGAATCTTCCCACTGTGATTACAGTGTCACTAACACACACACACACACACAGACCAGAGGGAATCTTCCCACTGTGATTACAGTGTCACTAACACACACACACAGACCAGAGGGAATCTTCCAACTGTGATTACAGTGTCACTAACACACACACAGACCAGAGGGAATCTTCCCACTGTGATTACAGTGTCACTAACACACACACAGACCAGAGGGAATCTTCCCACTGTGATTACAGTGTCACTAACACACACACAGAGACCAGAGGGAATCTTCCCACTTTGATTACAGTGTCACTAACACACACACAGACCAGAGGGAATCTTCCCACTGTGATTACAGTGTCACTAACACACACACAGACCAGAGGGAACCTTCCCACTGTGATTACAGTGTCACCAACACACACACACAGACCGGATGGAACCTTCCCACTGTGATTACAGTGTCACCAACACACACACACAGACCAGAGGGAATCTTCTCACTGTGATTACAGTGTCACTAACACACACACACACAGACCGGAGGTAATCTTCCCACTGTGATTACAGTGTCACTGACACACACACAGACGCAGACCGGAGGGAATCTTCCCACTGTGATTACAGTGTCACTAACACACACACACAGACCAGAGGGAATCTTCCCACTGTGATTACAGTGTCACTAACACACACACACACAGACCAGAGGGAACCTTCCCACTGTGATTACAGTGTCACTAACACACACACAGACCAGAGGGAATCTTCCCACTGTGATTACAGTGTCACTAACACACACACAGACCAGAGGGAATCTTCCCACTGTGATTACAGTGTCACTAACACACACACACAGACCAGAGGGAGTCTTCCCACTGTCATTACAGTGTCACTAACACACACACACACACACACAGACCAGAGGGAATCTTCCCACTGTGATTACAGTGTCACTAACACACACACACACACAGACCGGAGGGAACCTTCCCACTGTGATTACAGTGTCACTCACACACACAGACAGACCGGAGGGAACCTTCCCACTGTGATTGCAGTGTCACTAACACACACACACAGACCAGAGGGAACCTTCCCACTGTGATTACAGTGTCACTAACACACACACACACAGACCGGAGGGAACCTTCCCACTGTGATTACAGTGTCACCAACACACACACACAGACCAGAGGGAACCTTCCCACTGTGATTACAGTGTCACTAACACACACACACACAGACCGGAGGGAATCTTCCCACTGTGATTACAGTGTCACTGACACACACACACACACACAGACCGGAGGTAATCTTCCCACTGTGATTACAGTGTCACTATCACACACACACACAGACCGGAGGGAATCTTCCCACTGTGATTACAGTGTCACTGACACACACACACCACAGACCAGAGGGAATCTTCCCACTGTGATTAGAGTGTCACTAACACACACACAGACAGACCAGAGGGAATCTTCCCACTGTGATTACAGTGTCACTAACACACACACAGACCAGAGGGAATCTTCCCACTGTGATTACAGTGTCACTAACACACACACAGACCAGAGGGAATCTTCCCACTGTGATTACAATGTCACTAACACACACACACAGACCAGAGGGAATCTTCCCACTGTGATTACAATGTCACTAACACACACACACAGACCAGAGGGAATCTTCCCACTGTGATTACTGTGTCACTAACACACACACACAGACCAGAGAGAATCTTCCCACTGTGATTACAGTGTCACTAACACACACACAGACCAGAGGGAATCTTCCCACTGTGATTAGAGTGTCACCAACACACACACACAGACCAGAGGGAATCTTCCCACTGTGATTACAGTGTCACTAACACACACACACAGACTAGAGGGAATCTTCCCACTGTGATTACAGTGTCACTAACACACACACACACAGACCGGAGGGAATCTTCCCACTGTGATTACAGTGTCACTAACACACACACAGACCAGAGGGAATCTTCCCACTGTGATTAGAGTGTCACTAACACACACACACAGACCAGAGGGAATCTTCCCACTTTGATTACAGTGTCACTAACACGCACACACAGACCAGAAGGAATCTTCCCACTGTGATTACAGTGTCACTAACACACACACAGACCAGAGGGAATCTTCCCACTGTGATTAGAGTGTCACTAACACACACACACAGACCAGAGGGAATCTTCCCACTTTGATTACAGTGTCACCAACACACACACACAGACCAGAGGGAAACATCCCACTGTGATTACAGTGTCACCAACACACACACACAGACCAGAGGGAATCTTCCCACTTTGATTACAGTGTCACTAACACACACACACACACAGACCAGAGGAAATCTTCCCACTGTCATTGCAGTGTCACTAACACGCACACACACAGACCAGAGGGAATCTTCCCCCTGTGATTAGTGTCACTAACACACACACACACAGACCAGAGGGAATCTTCCCACTGTGATTACAGTGTCACCAGCACACACACAGACCAGAGGGAATCTTCCCACTGTGATTACAGTGTCACTAACACACACACACACAGACCGTAGGGAATCTTCCCACTGTGATTACAGTGTCACTAACACACACACACACACGGATACCAGAGGGAACCTTCCCACTGTGATTACAGTGTCATTAACACACACACACACAGACCAGAGGGAACCTTCCCACTGTGAGTACAGTGTCACTAACACACACACACACATACCAGAGGGAATCTTCCCACTTTGATTACAGTGTCACCAACACACACACACAGACCAGAGGGAATCTTCCCACTGTGATTACAGTGTCACTTACACACACACACAGACCAGAGGGAATCTTCCCACTGTGATTACAGTGTCACTAACACGCACACACAGACCAGAGGGAATCTTCCCACTGTGATTACAGTGTCACTAACACGCACACACAGACCAGAGGGAATCTTCCCACTGTGATTACAGTGTCACTAACACGCACACACAGACCAGAGGGAATCTTCCCACTGTGATTACAGTGTCACTAACACACACACACACACACAGACCAGAGGGAACCTTCCCACTGTGATTACAGTGTCACTAACACACACAGACAGACCGGAGGGAATCTTCCCACTGTGATTACAGTGTCACTAACACACACACACACAGACCAGAGGGAACCTTCCCACTGTGATTACAGTGTCACTCACACACACACACACACACAGACCAGAGGGAACCTTCCCACTGTGATTACAGTGTCACTAACACGCACACACAGACCAGAGGGAATCTTCCCACTGTGATTACAGTGTCACTAACACACACACACACACACAGACCAGAGGGAACCTTCCCACTGTGATTACAGTGTCACTAACACACACAGACAGACCGGAGGGAATCTTCCCACTGTGATTACAGTGTCACTAACACACACACACACAGACCAGAGGGAACCTTCCCACTGTGATTACAGTGTCACTCACACACACACACACACACAGACCAGAGGGAACCTTCCCACTGTGATTGCAGTGTCACTAACACACACACACACAGACCAGAGGGAACCTTCCCACTGTGATTACAGTGTCACTAACACACACACACACACCAGAGGGAACCTTCCCACTGTGATTACAGTGTCACTAACACACACACACACACACACAGACCAGAGGGAACCTTCCCACTGTGATTACAGTGTCACTAACACACACACACAGACCAGAGGGAATCTTCCCACTGTGATTACAGTGTCACTAACACACACACACACAGACCAGAGGGAACCTTCCCACTGTGATTACAGTGTCACTAACACACACACAGACCAGAGGGAATCTTCCCACTGTGATTACAGTGTCACTAACACACACACACAGACCAGAGGGAGTCTTCCCACTGTCATTACAGTGTCACTAACACACACACACACACACACAGACCAGAGGGAATCTTCCCACTGTGATTACAGTGTCACTAACACACACACACACAGACCGGAGGGAACCTTCCCACTGTGATTACAGTGTCACTCACACACACAGACAGACCGGAGGGAACCTTCCCACTGTGATTGCAGTGTCACTAACACACACACACAGACCAGAGGGAACCTTCCCACTGTGATTACAGTGTCACTAACACACACACACACAGACCGGAGGGAACCTTCCCACTGTGATTACAGTGTCACCAACACACACACACAGACCAGAGGGAACCTTCCCACTGTGATTACAGTGTCACTAACACACACACACACAGACCGGAGGGAATCTTCCCACTGTGATTACAGTGTCACTGACACACACACACACACACAGACCGGAGGTAATCTTCCCACTGTGATTACAGTGTCACTATCACACACACACACAGACCGGAGGGAATCTTCCCACTGTGATTACAGTGTCACTAACACGCACACACAGACCAGAGGGAATCTTCCCACTGTGATTACAGTGTCACTAACACGCACACACAGACCAGAGGGAATCTTCCCACTGTGATTACAGTGTCACTAACACACACACACACACACAGACCAGAGGGAACCTTCCCACTGTGATTACAGTGTCACTAACACACACAGACAGACCGGAGGGAATCTTCCCACTGTGATTACAGTGTCACTAACACACACACACACAGACCAGAGGGAACCTTCCCACTGTGATTACAGTGTCACTCACACACACACACACACACAGACCAGAGGGAACCTTCCCACTGTGATTACAGTGTCACTAACACGCACACACAGACCAGAGGGAATCTTCCCACTGTGATTACAGTGTCACTAACACACACACACACACACAGACCAGAGGGAACCTTCCCACTGTGATTACAGTGTCACTAACACACACAGACAGACCGGAGGGAATCTTCCCACTGTGATTACAGTGTCACTAACACACACACACACAGACCAGAGGGAACCTTCCCACTGTGATTACAGTGTCACTCACACACACACACACACACAGACCAGAGGGAACCTTCCCACTGTGATTGCAGTGTCACTAACACACACACACACAGACCAGAGGGAACCTTCCCACTGTGATTACAGTGTCACTAACACACACACACACACCAGAGGGAACCTTCCCACTGTGATTACAGTGTCACTAACACACACACACACACACACAGACCAGAGGGAACCTTCCCACTGTGATTACAGTGTCACTAACACACACACACAGACCAGAGGGAATCTTCCCACTGTGATTACAGTGTCACTAACACACACACACACAGACCAGAGGGAACCTTCCCACTGTGATTACAGTGTCACTAACACACACACAGACCAGAGGGAATCTTCCCACTGTGATTACAGTGTCACTAACACACACACACAGACCAGAGGGAGTCTTCCCACTGTCATTACAGTGTCACTAACACACACACACACACACACAGACCAGAGGGAATCTTCCCACTGTGATTACAGTGTCACTAACACACACACACACAGACCGGAGGGAACCTTCCCACTGTGATTACAGTGTCACTCACACACACAGACAGACCGGAGGGAACCTTCCCACTGTGATTGCAGTGTCACTAACACACACACACAGACCAGAGGGAACCTTCCCACTGTGATTACAGTGTCACTAACACACACACACACAGACCGGAGGGAACCTTCCCACTGTGATTACAGTGTCACCAACACACACACACAGACCAGAGGGAACCTTCCCACTGTGATTACAGTGTCACTAACACACACACACACAGACCGGAGGGAATCTTCCCACTGTGATTACAGTGTCACTGACACACACACACACACACAGACCGGAGGTAATCTTCCCACTGTGATTACAGTGTCACTATCACACACACACACAGACCGGAGGGAATCTTCCCACTGTGATTACAGTGTCACTGACACACACACACCACAGACCAGAGGGAATCTTCCCACTGTGATTAGAGTGTCACTAACACACACACAGACAGACCAGAGGGAATCTTCCCACTGTGATTACAGTGTCACTAACACACACACAGACCAGAGGGAATCTTCCCACTGTGATTACAGTGTCACTAACACACACACAGACCAGAGGGAATCTTCCCACTGTGATTACAATGTCACTAACACACACACACAGACCAGAGGGAATCTTCCCACTGTGATTACAATGTCACTAACACACACACACAGACCAGAGGGAATCTTCCCACTGTGATTACTGTGTCACTAACACACACACACAGACCAGAGAGAATCTTCCCACTGTGATTACAGTGTCACTAACACACACACAGACCAGAGGGAATCTTCCCACTGTGATTAGAGTGTCACCAACACACACACACAGACCAGAGGGAATCTTCCCACTGTGATTACAGTGTCACTAACACACACACACAGACTAGAGGGAATCTTCCCACTGTGATTACAGTGTCACTAACACACACACACACAGACCGGAGGGAATCTTCCCACTGTGATTACAGTGTCACTAACACACACACAGACCAGAGGGAATCTTCCCACTGTGATTAGAGTGTCACTAACACACACACACAGACCAGAGGGAATCTTCCCACTTTGATTACAGTGTCACTAACACGCACACACAGACCAGAAGGAATCTTCCCACTGTGATTACAGTGTCACTAACACACACACAGACCAGAGGGAATCTTCCCACTGTGATTAGAGTGTCACTAACACACACACACAGACCAGAGGGAATCTTCCCACTTTGATTACAGTGTCACCAACACACACACACAGACCAGAGGGAAACATCCCACTGTGATTACAGTGTCACCAACACACACACACAGACCAGAGGGAATCTTCCCACTTTGATTACAGTGTCACTAACACACACACACACACAGACCAGAGGAAATCTTCCCACTGTCATTGCAGTGTCACTAACACGCACACACACAGACCAGAGGGAATCTTCCCCCTGTGATTAGTGTCACTAACACACACACACACAGACCAGAGGGAATCTTCCCACTGTGATTACAGTGTCACTAACACACACACAGACCAGAGGGAATCTTCCCACTGTGATTACAGTGTCACTAACACACACACACACAGACCGTAGGGAATCTTCCCACTGTGATTACAGTGTCACTAACACACACACACACACGGATACCAGAGGGAACCTTCCCACTGTGATTACAGTGTCATTAACACACACACACACAGACCAGAGGGAACCTTCCCACTGTGAGTACAGTGTCACTAACACACACACACACATACCAGAGGGAATCTTCCCACTTTGATTACAGTGTCACCAACACACACACACAGACCAGAGGGAATCTTCCCACTGTGATTACAGTGTCACTTACACACACACACAGACCAGAGGGAATCTTCCCACTGTGATTACAGTGTCACTAACACACACACAGACCAGAGGGAATCTTCCCACTGTGATTACAGTGTCACTAACACGCACACACAGACCAGAGGGAATCTTCCCACTGTGATTACAGTGTCACTAACACACACACACACACACAGACCAGAGGGAACCTTCCCACTGTGATTACAGTGTCACTAACACACACAGACAGACCGGAGGGAATCTTCCCACTGTGATTACAGTGTCACTAACACACACACACACAGACCAGAGGGAACCTTCCCACTGTGATTACAGTGTCACTCACACACACACACACACACAGACCAGAGGGAACCTTCCCACTGTGATTACAGTGTCACTAACACGCACACACAGACCAGAGGGAATCTTCCCACTGTGATTACAGTGTCACTAACACACACACACACACACAGACCAGAGGGAACCTTCCCACTGTGATTACAGTGTCACTAACACACACAGACAGACCGGAGGGAATCTTCCCACTGTGATTACAGTGTCACTAACACACACACACACAGACCAGAGGGAACCTTCCCACTGTGATTACAGTGTCACTCACACACACACACACACACAGACCAGAGGGAACCTTCCCACTGTGATTGCAGTGTCACTAACACACACACACACAGACCAGAGGGAACCTTCCCACTGTGATTACAGTGTCACTAACACACACACACACACCAGAGGGAACCTTCCCACTGTGATTACAGTGTCACTAACACACACACACACACACACAGACCAGAGGGAACCTTCCCACTGTGATTACAGTGTCACTAACACACACACACAGACCAGAGGGAATCTTCCCACTGTGATTACAGTGTCACTAACACACACACACACAGACCAGAGGGAACCTTCCCACTGTGATTACAGTGTCACTAACACACACACACACACACACAGACCAGAGGGAACCTTCCCACTGTGATTACAGTGTCACTAACACACACACACAGACCAGAGGGAATCTTCCCACTGTGATTACAGTGTCACTAACACACACACACACAGACCAGAGGGAACCTTCCCACTGTGATTACAGTGTCACTAACACACACACAGACCAGAGGGAAACTTCCCCCTCTGGTTATAGTTTTTGATCATCCATGATTATATTTTTATGTTAAATACATTGTTTTCAGATTGGAGTAACTGCTGCCTTAAAGTGTAATGAACGGAGAAACTATTTTCATTCCCAGACCAATGCACAACACGACAGCTGAGAATATGCAGCCGATTCAGAGCAACATTTTAAAGCCTCTTTCTCATGGCACAGGGTATTGCAGGCAAGGCTGAGGAGGGTGTGGACTGGGGAAGGAGTGAAGGAGTGTGGCGAGGAGCTATCACCAAGATGTGGGCACTCTGCTTGGCACTGGGCCTTGTCCTTTCCAGCAGCCTGAGGGTGAGCTGCCAGCATCTGCAAGGCAGGTGAGTACCGAGCATCTTAAACCCGCTAACCCGAGCTGCACTGAACCCTCACCAACTGTCTACTCACAGGCAGACACACAAGGCTCAACTCACAGTTAGTGAGCCTGCACTTTGAGACTGAGGCATTGGGTGCTGCAGCAGGGGGGTCATCTGTGTACAGACAGAGACAGGCACAGACAGAGACAGACACAGACAGACACAGACAGAGACAGACAGAGACAGACAGAGACAGGCGCACACACAGAAACACACACTGACAGACAGACACACACACAGACAGACACACAGAGACAGACAGACACATTCATGCACACACTCACACAGACACACAGAAACACACACAAACAGACGCACATACACAGACATCCACACAGAGAAAGACATGCACAGAGACAGACGCACACGCAGACATACCCATACAGATGAAGACACACAGACAGAGCCAGACACATACGCACACACACTCGCCCAGAAACACACAGACGCTCACAGACAGAGATCCTCACACACACAGACACACACAGATACAGACACTCACAGACACACACACAGACACTCAAAGACAGACACACACAACACAGACAGAGACAGACACACACACAGACAGACATCTTCACACACACAGACAGACGTCCTCATACACACAGACACTCACACACAGATAGACATCCTCACACACACAGACACTTACAGACACTCAGACACACACAGACAGACACACACAGACAGAGACAGACACACACACAGACACACACACACAGATACTCACAGACACACACACAGACAGACATCCTCACACACAGACAGACACTCACACACAGATAGACATCCTCACACACAGATAGACACACACAACACAGAGACAGACACACACACACAGATACTCACAGACACTCACACACAGACAGACATCTTCACACACAGACACTCACACACAGACAGACATCCTCACACACACAGACAGACATCCTCACACACACAGACACTCACACACAGATACTCACAGACACACACACACAGATACTCACAGACACACACACAGCCAGACATCCTCACACACAGACAGACACTCACACACAGATAGATATCCACACAGACAGACACACACAGATACTCACAGACAGATACTCACAGACACCCTCACACACAGAGACACACACACACAGATAGACATCCTCACACACAGACACACACAGACAGACACACACAACACAGACAGAGACACAGACACACAGACAGACACACAGACAGAGACACAGACAGAGACACAGACAGAGACACAGACAACACAGACATGCACAACAGAGACACAGACACACACACAGACAGACATAGACACACAGACACAGACACAGAGCACGGTGATGGGATGTGATCTCACTCTCACCTCCCCACTCTGTAACAGTCCAGTTCCCCTCAGACAATGAATTGAAGATGCAACGAGTGAAAACCAACAACAACCACCTCCATTAATATAGCGCCTTTAACATAATAATCAAATGGCCTAAGGTGCTTCACAGGCACGATTATCAAACAATGTAGGACACTGAGCTACATCGGCAGATATTAGGTCAGGTGACCGACACCTTGGTCAAAGAGGGAGGTTTGAAGGAGGAAAGCGAGGGGGGAGGGGCGGGGTGTTTTAGGGAGGGAATTCCAGAGCTCGGAGCCAAGGGAACTGGGGGCACCTCTGCCAATGGTGGAGCGTTTAAAATCAGTGATGTTCAAGAGGCCGGAATTAGAGGAGGGCAGAGATTTGGGAATAAACTGTTAGCTGTGGTATGATGGAAAGGGCCTCACTCTGAACCAGAGTCTCTCTGTCTGCAGTTGAATTCAGGATGGGGAAGGGGGTGTCGCTGTGAAGTCAGCACTCATTGTTCACCCCTTGAGAAAGTGTTACATTGTCCAGCTCGATGTCGTGTGGGCCTCACTGAGTGGAGAAGGCCCTTTACTGATGTACAGAGATGTTGGTTCTGTTACCTGTCTTGGCGATGGACAGTGTGAGCTGCAGTTAGACCGCCTTCCCATACACGAGGGCCCATGCTTGTCTGTGGGTCTTCAGCTCCCAGGATGATCGGCTCACACACTGGGCTCTCTTCCCCCGCCCGCCACCTCCGCCCCTGGCTTCATCTCCCCCAACCCATTTCCCAGCCCCCCCCACCATTTCCCAGCCCCCCCCCACCTCCCCCCCTGCCAGCGCACCTAGGACAGGCAACAGTGAGGCAGGCCTCATATCACTCAACCTTTCCATCTGTCTGCTTGATTCCTTCCAGGAGACGGGTCTGTTCCAAGCAAATACAGCGGGTGCCGTTGGTGTACACCGAATCCTACATCCAGCCTGTATACAAACCGTACATCACACTGTGTGAGGGCCGCAGGGTGTGCAGCACCTACAGGTGAGAGGGACAGCTCGCTCCATTCCCTGAGTGAGGAGGGACATGGGGCAAATCGAATCCCACTCCACAACCCAGTCAATCAAACCCACCTGCTCGATGGAGTGAGAGGAAAGCCTTGCATTTATATAGTGACTGTCACATCCTCAGGCGTCCCAAAGCACGTTACAGCCAATGACATACTTTTCTGTAATGGAGTCAGTGGCGTAGGAAATGCAGCAGCCAATTGATGCACAGGAAGATCCCACAAGCAGCAATGTGATGATACATTTTTTTGTTGTTGATTGTTGATAATTATTGTCCTGGGATGTCAGAGGAAAATTCCCCTGCTCTTCAAACACTCCCATTAACATGCACCTGAGAGGGCAGACAGGGCCTCGTCTTAGATCTCGTCTGAAACACACAACCTCTGACAGTGCAGCACTCCCTCAGTACTGACCCTCCGACGGTGCAGCACTCCCTCAGTACTGACTCTCCGACAGTGCAGCACTCCCTCAGTACTGACCCTCCGACGGTGCAGCACTCCCTCAGTACTGACCCTCCGACAGTGCAGCACTCCCTCAGTACTGACCCTCCGACAGTGCAGCACTCCCTCAGTACTGACCCTCCGACAGTGCAGCACTCCCTCAGTACTGACCCTCCGACAGTGCAGCACTCCCTCAGTACTGACCCTCCGACAGTGCAGCACTCCCTCAGTACTGACCCTCCGACAGTGCAGCACTCCCTCAGTACTGACCCTCCGACAGTGCAGCACTCCCTCAGTACTGACCCTCCGACAGTGCAGCACTCCCTCAGTACTGACCCTCCGACAGTGCAGCAGTCCCTCAGTACTGACCCTCCGACAGTGCAGCACTCCCTCAGTACTGACCCTCCGACAGTGCAGCAGTCCCTCAGTACTGACCCTCCGACAGTGCAGCACTCCCTCAGTACTGACCCTCCGACAGTGCAGCACTCCATCAGTACTGACCCTCCGACAGTGCAGCACGCCCTCAGTACGGACCCACTGACAGTGCAGCACTCCCTCAGTACGGACCCACTGACAGTGCAGCACGCCCTCAGTACGGACCCACTGACAGTGCGGCACTCCCTCAGTACTGACCCTCCGACAGTGCAGCACTCCCTCAGTACTGACCCTCTGACAGTGCAGCACTCCCTCAGTACTGACCCTCCGACAGTGTGGCACTCCATCAGTACTGACCCTCCGACAGTGCAGCACTCCCTCAGTACGGACCCACTGACAGTGCAGTGCTCCCTCAGTACTGACCCTCCGACAGTGTGGCACTCCATCAGTACTGACCCTCCGACAGTGCAGCACTCCCTCAGTACGGACCCACTGACAGTGCAGCACTCCCGCAGTACTGACCCTCCGACAGTGCGGCACTCCATCAGTACTGACCCTCCGACAGTGCAGCACTCCATCCGTACTGACCCTCCGACAGTGCGGCACTCCATCAGTACTGACCCTCCGACAGTGCAGCACTCCATCAGTACTGACCCTCCAACAGTGCAGCACTCCCTCAGTACGGACCCACTGACAGTGCGGCACTCCATCAGTACTGACCCTCCGACAGTGCAGCACTCCCTCAGTACTGACCCTCTGACAGTGCGGCACTCCATCAGTACTGACCCTCCGACAGTGCAGCACTCCCTCAGTACTGACCCACTGACAGTGCAGCACTCCCTCAGTACTGACCCTCCGACAGTGCAGCACTCCCTCAGTACTGACCCTCCGACAGTGCAGCACTCCCTCAGTACTGACCCTCTGACAGTGCGGCACTCCATCAGTACTGACCCTCCGACAGTGCAGCACTCCCTCAGTACTGACCCACTGACAGTGCAGTGCTCCCTCAGTACTGACCCTCTGACAGTGCGGCACTCCATCAGTACTGACCCTCCGACAGTGCAGCACTCCCTCAGTACTGACCCTCTGACAGTGCAGTGCTCCCTCAGTACTGACCCTCCGACAGTGCAGCACTCCATCAGTACTGACCCTCCGACAGTGCAGCACTCCCTCAGTACTGACCCTCCGACAGTGCAGCACTCCCTCAGTACTGACCCTCTGACAGTGCGGCACTCCCTCAGTACTGACCCTCCGACAGTGCAGCACTCCCTCAGTACTGACCCACTGACAGTGCAGTGCTCCCTCAGTACTGACCCTCCGACAGTGCAGCACTCCCTCAGTACGGACCCACTGACAGTGCGGCACTCCATCAGTACTGACCCTCCGACAGTGCAGCACTCCCTCAGTACTGACCCTCCGACAGTGCAGCACTCCCTCAGTACTGACCCTCTGACAGTGCAGCACTCCCTCAGTACTGACCCTCCGACAGTGCAGCACTCCCTCAGTACTGACCCTCCGACAGTGCAGCACTCCATCAGTACTGACCCTCCGACAGTGCAGCACTCCCTCAGTACGGACCCACTGACAGTGCGGCACTCCATCAGTACTGACCCTCTGACAGTGCAGCACTCCCTCAGTACGGACCCACTGACAGTGCAGCACTCCCTCAGTACTGACCCTCCGACAGTGCAGCACTCCCTCAGTACTGACCCTCTGACAGTGCGGCACTCCATCAGTACTGACCCTCCGACAGTGCAGCACTCCCTCAGTACTGACCCACTGACAGTGCGGCACTCCATCAGTACTGACCCTCCAACAGTGCAGCACTCCCTCAGTACTGACCCTCTGACAGTGCGGCACTCCATCAGTACTGACCCTCCGACAGTGCGGCACTCCCTCAGTACTGACCCACTGACAGTGCGGCACTCCCTCAGTACTGACCCTCCGACAGTGCAGCACTCCCTCAGTACTGACCCTCTGACAGTGCAGCACTCCCTCAGTACTGACCCTCCGACAGTGCAGCACTCCATCAGTACTGACCCTCCGACAGTGCGGCACTCCATCAGTACTGACCCTCCGACAGTGCAGCACTCCCTCAGTACTGACCCTCTGACAGTGCAGCACTCCCTCAGTACTGACCCTCCGACAGTGCAGCACTCCATCAGTACTGACCTTCCGACAGTGCAGCACTCCATCAGTACTGACCCTCCAACAGTGCAGCACTCCCTCAGTACGGACCCACTGACAGTGCGGCACTCCATCAGTACTGACCCTCCGACAGTGCAGCACTCCATCAGTACTGACCCTCCGACAGTGCAGCACTCCCTCAGTACTGACCCTCTGACAGTGCAGCACTCCCTCAGTACGGACCCACTGACAGTGTCTTAAATTCCTCAATCAATCTCGGTCAGGAAATTTTCAATTAACCCTCCCCTCCATCCTCTTCAGCTTTTTGAGGGACAGGGTTCCAGATTGCCACTCCCCTTTCTGTGTAGAAACCTTTCCTGACATCACTCCGCGTGACCTGACTCTTGTTTCAAGGTTCTGCCCCCTTATTCTGGGCTGGGCTGGGCTCCCCCCTCCCCCCCTCCCCCCCACCGTCACCAGTGGAAATAGTTTTGCTCCCTCACCCTTGGCCATCTTCTAATCCCCCACTGCTTTACCCTGCTCAGGACCATCTACAAGGTCACCTGGCGAGAGGTGAGGAGGGTCGCCTATCAGACAGAGTATCAATGCTGTCCAGGCTGGAGGAAAAAACACTCACAAGACACTACCTGTGAGATAGGTGAGGACGGAGGTGGGGGGAGAGGGAGAGGGGGAACGAGGAGGGGAGGTGGAGAGGTAGAGGAGGGTGAGGGAGGGAAGTGTGGGGGAGAGGGAGAGGGGGAATGAGGAGGGGAGGAGGAGAGGAGGAGAGGAAGGGGAGGGTGAGGGAGGGAAGAGGAGGGGAAGAGTGGGGAGAGGGAGAGGGGAGGGAGAGGGAGGGACAGATGGGAGGGGGAGGGAAAAGGCAAGAGGGAGAGGAGGGTAAGAGGGAAGGAAGGGGAGGGGCAGGAGGAGAGGGATGGAGTGATGGGGAGCGGAGGGGGAGAGGGAGATGGATGGAGTGATGGGGAGCGGAGGGGGAGAGGGAGAGGGATGGAGTGATGGGGAGGGGAGGGGGAGTGGGAGGAGAGGGATGGAGTGATGGGGAGCGGAGGGGGAGTGGGAGGAGAGGGATGGAGTGATGGGGAGCGGAGGGGGTGTGGGAGAGGGATGGAGAGATGGGGAGCAGAGGGGGAGTGGGAGAGGGATGGAGTGATGGGGAGCGGAGGGGGAGAGGGAGAGGGATGGAGTGATGGGAAGCGGAGGGGGAGAGGGAGAGGGATGGAGTGATGGGGAGGGGAGGGGGAGTGGGAGGAGAGGGATGGAGTGATGTGGAGCGGAGGGGGAGAGGGAGAGGGATGGAGTGAAGGGGAGCGGAGGGGGAGAGGGAGGAGAGGGATGGAGTGATGGGGAGCGGAGGGGGAGAGGGAGAGGGATGGAGTGATGGGGAGCGGAGGGGGAGAGGGAGAGGGATGGAGTGATGGGGAGCGGAGGGGGAGTGGGAGGAGAGGGATGGAGTGATGGGGAGGGGAGGGGGAGAGGGATGGAGTGATGGGGAGGGGAGGGGGAGAGGGAGGAGAGGGATGGAGTGATGGGGAGCGGAGGGGGAGAGGGAGAGGGAGAGGGTTGGAGTGATGGGGAGTGGAGGGGGAGAGGGAGAGGGATGGAGTGATGGGGAGGGGAGGGGGAGTGGGAGGAGAGGGATGGAGTGATGGGGAGCGGAGGGGGAGTGGGAGGAGAGGGATGGAGTGATGGGGAGCGGAGGGGGAGTGGGAGGAGAGGGATGGAGTGATGGGGAGCGGAGGGGGAGAGGGAGAGGGATGGAGTGATGGGGAGCGGAGGGGGAGTGGGAGGAGAGGGATGGAGTGATGGGGAGCGGAGGGGGAGAGGGAGAGGGATGGAGTGATGGGGAGCGGAGGGGGAGAGGGAGAGGGATGGAGTGATGGGGAGCGGAGGGGGAGTGGGAGGAGAGGGATGGAGTGATGGGGAGCGGAGGGGGAGTGGGAGAGGGATGGAGTGATGGGGAGCGGAGGGGGAGAGGGAGAGGGATGGAGTGATGGGGAGCGGAGGGGGAGTGGGAGGAGAGGGATGGAGTGATGGTGAGCGGAGGGGGAGTGGGAGGAGAGGGATGGAGTGATGGGGAGCGGAGGGGGAGAGGGAGAGGGATGGAGTGATGGGGAGCGGAGGGGGAGAGGGAGAAGAGGATCGGAGTGATGGGGAGCGGAGGGGGAAAGGGTGGAGAGGGACGGAGTGATGGGGAGCGGAGGGGGAGTGGGAGGAGAGGGATGGAGTGATGGGGAGCGGAGGGGGAGAGGGAGGAGAGGGATGGAGTGATGGGTAGCGGAGGGGGAGAGGGAGGAGAGGGATGGAGTGATGGGGAACGGAGGGGGAGAGGGAGGAGAGGGATGGTGTGATGGGGAGGGGAGGGGGAGAAGTAGAGGGATGGAGTGATGGGGAGGGGAGGGGGAGTGGGAGGAGAGGAATGGAGTGATGGGGAGCGGAGGGGGAGAGGGAGAGGGATGGAGTGATGGGGAGCGGAGGGGGAGAGGGAGAGGGATGGAGTGATGGGGAGCGGAGGGGGAGAGGGAGGAGAGGGACGGAGTGATGGGGAGCGGAGGGGGAGAGGGAGGAGAGGGACGGAGTGATGGGGAGCGGAGGGGGAGAGGGAGAGGGAGGCTTCCCTCTCAGTCTGCGGGTGTCCTTGACAGGATTCTGTTCACTGGGGACGGTGAGTGCCTGGATGGACTATATCATTGCTCCGATTCCCTGCCTCTTGCCCAGGACCCTATTGATGTTTTCCAGGGACACTCTCTTCGATTCCCAGGCAGTGTTCATTCACTCACTGACCCCGCAATCTCTCTCTCTTCCTTTCCCAGCAATCTGCGATAAACCATGTGAAAATGGCGGCTCCTGTAACAGCCTGCACACCTGTAACTGTCGACCAGGCTGGGCAGGTTCGACCTGTTCGATAGGTAACTCACCGTCATTTCAACACTCCTGCCACAGACAGAGAACCGCAGAGAGTCAGGACACACACAAACAGGGGACAGGTCACACAGAGACAGAGAGAGAGAGAGAGAGAGAGTGTCTCAGAGAGACAGGACACACACAAACAGGGGACAGGTCACACAGAGACAGAGAGAGAGAGAGAGAGAGAGTGTCTCAGAGAGACAGGACACACACAAACAGGGGACAGGTCACAGAGAGAGAGAGAGAGTGTCTCAGAGAGACAGGACACACACAAACAGGGGACAGGTCACACAGAGACAGAGAGAGAGAGAGAGAGAGAGTGTCTCAGAGAGACAGGACACACACAAACAGGGGACAGGTCACAGAGAGAGAGAGAGAGAGTCTCAGAGAGTCAGGACACACACAAACAGGGGACAGGTCACACAGAGACAGAGAGAGAGAGAGAGAGAGAGTGTCTCAGAGAGACAGGACACACACAAACAGGGGACAGGTCACACAGAGACAGAGAGAGAGAGAGAGAGAGAGTGTCTCAGAGAGACAGGACACACACAAACAGGGGACAGGTCACAGAGAGAGAGAGAGAGTGTCTCAGAGAGACAGGACACACACAAACAGGGGACAGGTCACACAGAGACAGAGAGAGAGAGAGAGAGAGAGTGTCTCAGAGAGACAGGACACACACAAACAGGGGACAGGTCACAGAGAGAGAGAGAGAGAGTCTCAGAGAGTCAGGACACACACAAACAGGGGACAGGTCACACAGAGACAGAGAGAGAGAGAGAGAGAGAGTGTCTCAGAGAGACAGGACACACACAAACAGGGGACAGGTCACAGAGAGAGAGAGAGAGAGTCTCAGAGAGTCAGGACACACACAAACAGGGGACAGGTCACACAGAGACAGAGAGAGAGAGAGAGAGAGAGTGTCTCAGAGAGACAGGACACACACAAACAGGGGACAGGTCACAGAGAGAGAGAGAGAGAGTCTCGGAGAGTCAGGACACACACAAACAGGGGACAGGTCACAGAGAGAGAGAGAGAGAGTCTCAGAGAGTCAGGACACACACAAACAGGGGACAGGTCACAGAGAGAGAGAGAGAGAGTCTCAGAGAGTCAGGACACACACAAACAGGGGACAGGTCACAGAGAGAGAGAGTCTCGGAGAGTCAGGACACACACAAACAGGGGACAGGTCACACAGAGAGAGAGAGAGAGAGAGAGTCTCGGAGAGTCAGGACACACACAAACAGGGGACAGGTCACAGAGAGAGAGAGTCTCGGAGAGTCAGGACACACACAAACAGGGGACAGGTCACAGAGAGAGAGAGAGAGAGAGAGTGTCTCAGAGAGTCTGAACACACACAAACAGGGGACAGGTCACAGAGAGAGAGAGAGAGAGTCTCGGAGAGTCAGGACACACACAAACAGGGGACAGGTCACAGAGAGAGAGAGAGAGAGAGAGTCTCAGAGAGTCAGGACACACACAAACAGGGGACAGGTCACAGAGAGAGAGAGTCTCGGAGAGTCAGGACACACACAAACAGGGTACAGGTCACACAGAGAGAGAGAGAGAGTCTCGGAGAGTCAGGACACACACAAACAGGGGACAGGTCACAGAGAGAGAGAGAAAGTCTCGGAGAGTCAGGACACACACAAACAGGGGACAGGTCACAGAGAGAGAGAGAGAGTCTCAGAGTCAGGACACACACAAACACGGGACAGGTCACAGAGAGAGAGAGAGTGTCTCAGAGTCAGGACACACACAAACAGGGGACAGGTCACACAGAGAGAGAGAGAGACTCAGATAATCAGGACACACACAAACAGGGGACAGGTCACAGAGAGAGAGAGAGAGAGAGAAAGAGAGACTCAGAAAATCAGGACACACACAAACAGGGGACAGGTCACAGAGAGAGAGAGAGAGAGAGAGTCACGACACACACAAACAGGGGACAGGTCACAGAGAGAGAGAGTCTCAGGAGAGTCAGGACACACAGAAACAGGGGACAGGTCACAGAGACGGAGAGACTCAGAGAGTCAGGACACACACAAACATGTGACCGGTCACAAAGAGAGAGAGTCTCAGAGGGGCAGACTAGCTGTGTGTTGATGTAGGTCAGTGAGTACAGGGGTGATAGGGGAACAGGGCTTGGTGTGTGTTAATGTAGGCCACTGAGTACAGGGGTGATTGAGGAATGGGACTTGGTGTGTGTTAATGTAGGTCAGTGAGTACAGGGGTGATAGGGGAACGGGACATGGTGTGTGTTAATGTAGGTCAGTGAGTACAGGGGTGATAGGGGAACGGGACTTGGTGTGTGTTAATGTAGGCCACTCTGTACAGGGGGTGATAGGGGAACGGGACTTGGTGTGTGTTATTGTAGGCCACTGAGTACAGGGGGTGATAGCGGAACGGGACTTGGTGTGTTGTAATGTAGGTCAGTGAGTACAGGGGTGATAGAGGAACGGGACTTGGTGTGTGTTATTGTAGGTCAGTGAGTACAGGGGGTGATAGAGGAACAGGGCTTGGTGTGTGTTAATGTAGGTCAGTGAGTACTGGGGGTGATAGGGGAACGGGACTTGGTGTGTGTTAATGTAGGTCAGTGAGTACAGGGGTGATAGAGGAACAGGGCTTGGTGTGTGTTAATGTAGGTCAGTGAGTACTGGGGGTGATAGGGGAACGGGACTTGGTGTGTGTTAATGTAGGTCAGTGAGTACAGGGGTGATAGAGGAACGGGACTTGGTGTGTGTTAATGTAGGTCAGTGAGTACAGGGGTGATAGAGGAACGGGACTTGGTGTGTGTTAATGTAGGTCAGTGAGTACAGGGGTGATAGAGGAACGGGACTTGGTGTGTGTTAATGTAGGTCAGTGAGTACAGGGGTGATAGAGGAACGGGACTTGGTGTGTGTTAATGTAGGTCAGTGAGTACAGGGGTGATAGAGGAACGGGACTTGGTGTGTGTTAATGTAGGTCAGTGAGTAAAGGGATGATAGAGGAACGGGACTTGGTGTGTGTTAATGTAGGTCAGTGAGTACAGGGGTGATAGAGGAACGGGACTTGGTGTGTGTTAATGTAGGTCAGTGAGTACAGGGGTGATAGAGGAACGGGACTTGGTGTGTGTTAATGTAGGTCAGTGAGTAAAGGGATGATAGAGGAACGGGACTTGGTGTGTGTTAATGTAGGTCAGTGAGTACAGGGGTGATAGAGGAACGGGACTTGGTGTGTGTTAATGTAGGTCAGTGAGTAAAGGGATGATAGAGGAACGAGACTTGGTGTGTGTTAATGTAGGTCAGTGAGAACAGGGGGTGAGAGAGGAACGGGACTTGGTGTGTGTTAATGTAGGTCAGTGAGTACAGGGGGTGATAGGGGAACGGGACTTGGTGGGTGTTAATGTAGGTCAGTGAGAACAGGGGGTGAGAGAGGAACGGGACTTGGTGTGTGTTAATGTAGGTCAGTGAGTACAGGGGGTGATAGAGGAACAGGACTTGGTGTGTGTTAATGTACGTCAGTGAATACAGGGGGTGATAGAGGAACAGGACTTGGTGTGTGTTAATGTCGGTCAGTGAATACAGGGGGTGATAGAGGAACAGGACTTGGTGTGTGTTAATGTCGGTCAGTGAGGACAGGGGTGATAGGGGAACAGGACTTGGTGTGTGTTAATGTAGGTCAGTGAGCACAGGGGGTGATAGGGGAACAGGACTTGGTGAGTGTTAATGTAGGTCAGTGAGTACAGGGGGTGATAGTGGAACAGGACTTGGTGTGTGTTAATGTAGGTCAGTGAATACAGGGGGTGATAGAGGAACAGGACTTGGTGTGTGTTAATGTACGTCAGTGAATACAGGGGGTGATAGAGGAACAGGACTTGGTGTGTGTTAATGTCGGTCAGTGAGGACAGGGGTGATAGGGGAACAGGACTTGGTGTGTGTTAATGTAGGTCAGTGAGCACAGGGGGTGATAGGGGAACAGGACTTGGTGAGTGTTAATGTAGGTCAGTGAGTACAGGGGGTGATAGTGGAACAGGACTTGGTGTGTGTTAATGTAGGTCAGTGAATACAGGGGGTGATAGAGGAACAGGACTTGGTGTGTGTTAATGTACGTCAGTGAATACAGGGGGTGATAGAGGAACAGGACTTGGTGTGTGTTAATGTCGGTCAGTGAGGACAGGGGTGATAGGGGAACAGGACTTGGTGTGTGTTAATGTAGGTCAGTGAGCACAGGGGGTGATAGAGGAACAGGGCTTGGTGTGTGTTAATGTAGGTCAGTGAGTACAGGGGGTGATAGTGGAACAGGACTTGGTGTGTGTTAATGTAGGTCAGTGAATACAGGGGGTGATAGAGGAACAGGACTTGGTGTGTGTTAATGTACGTCAGTGAATACAGGGGGTGATAGAGGAACAGGACTTGGTGTGTGTTAATGCAGGTCAGTGAGTACAGGGGTGATAGAGGAACGGGACTTGATGTGTGTTAATGTAGGTCAGTGAGTACAGGGGGTGATAGGGGAACGGGACTTGGTGTGTGTTAATGTAGGTCAGTGAGTACAGAGGGCGACAGGGGAACGGGACTTGATGTGTGTTAATGTAGGTCAGTGAGTACAGGGGCTGATAGGGGAACGGGACTTGGTGTGTGTTAATGTAGGTCAGTGAGTACAGGGGTGATAGAGGAACGGGACTTGGTGTGTGTTAATGTAGGTCAGTGAGTACAGGGGTGATCGGGGAATGGGACTTGGTGTGTGTTAATGTAGGTCAGTGAGTACAGGGGTGATCGGGGAATGGGACTTGGTGTGTGTTAATGTAGGTCAGTGAGTACAGGGGGTGATAGGGGAACGGGACTTGGTGTGTGTTAATGTAGGTCAGTGAGTAAAGGGATGATAGAGGAACAGGACTTGGTGTGTGTTAATGTACGTCAGTGAATACAGGGGGTGATAGAGGAACAGGACTTGGTGTGTGTTAATGTCGGTCAGTGAGGACAGGGGTGATAGGGGAACAGGACTTGGTGTGTGTTAATGTAGGTCAGTGAGCACAGGGGGTGATAGGGGAACAGGACTTGGTGAGTGTTAATGTAGATCAGTGAGTACAGGGGGTGATAGAGGAACAGGACTTGGTGAGTGTTAATGTAGATCAGTGAGTACAGGGGGTGATAGAGGAACAGGACTTGGTGTGTGTTAATGTCGGTCAGTGAGCACAGGGGTGATAGAGGAACGGGACTTGGTGTGAGTTAATGTATGTCAGTGAGTACAGGGGGTGATAGAGGAACGGGACTTGGTGTGTGTTAATGCAGGTCAGTGAGTACAGGGGTGATAGAGGAACGGGACTTGATGTGTGTTAATGTAGGTCAGTGAGTACAGGGGGTGATAGGGGAACGGGACTTGGTGTGTGTTAATGTAGGTCAGTGAGTACAGAGGGCGACAGGGGAACGGGACTTGATGTGTGTTAATGTAGGTCAGTGAGTACAGGGGTGATAGAGGAACGGGACTTGGTGTGTGTTAATGTAGGTCAGTGAGTACAGAGGGCGACAGGGGAACGGGACTTGATGTGTGTTAATGTAGGTCAGTGAGTACAGGGGTGATAGGGGAACAGGACTTGGTGTGTGTTAATGTAGGTCAGTGAGTACAGGGGGTGATAGAGGAACGGGACTTGGTGTGTGTTAATGTAGGTCAGTGAGTACAGGGGGTGATAGAGGAACGGGACATGGTGTGAGTTAATGTAGGTCAGTGAGTACAGTGGTGATAGAGGAACGGGACTTGGTGTGTGTTAATGTAGGTCAGTGAGTACAGGGGTGATAGAGGAACGGGACTTGGTGTGTGTTAATGTAGGTCAGTGAGTACAGGGGGTGATAGAGGAACGGGACTTGGTGTGAGTTAATGTAGGTCAGTGAGTACAGTGGTGATAGAGGAACGGGACTTGGTGTGTGTTAATGTAGGTCAGTGAGTACAGGGGTGATAGAGGAACGGGACTTGGTGTGTGTTAATGTACGTCAGTGAGTACAGGGGGTGATAGAGGAACGGGACTTGGTGTGTGTTAATGTACGTCAGTGAGTACAGGGGGTGATAGAGGAACGGGACTTGGTGTGTGTTAATGTAGGTCAGTGAGTACAGGCGTGATAGGGGAATGGGACTTGGTGTGTGTTAATGTAGGTCAGTGAGTACAGTGGTGATAGAGGAACGGGACTTGGTGTGTGTTAATGTAGGTCAGTGAGTACAGGCGTGATAGGGGAATGGGACTTGGTGTGTGTTAATGTAGGTCAGTGAGTACAGTGGTGATAGAGGAACGGGACTTGGTGTGTGTTAATGTAGGCCACTGAGTACAGGGGTGATAGAGGAACGGGACTTGGTGTGTGTTAGTGTAGGTCAGTGAGTACAGGGGTGATAGGGGAACGGGACTTGGTGTGTGTTAGTGTAGGTCAGTGAGTACAGGGGGTGATAGAGGAACGGGACTTGGTGTGTGTTATTGTAGGTCAGTGAGTACAGGGGTGATAGGGGAACGGGACTTGGTGTGTGTTAATGTAGGTCAGTGAGTACAGGCGTGATAGGGGAATGGGACTTGGTGTGTGTTAATGTAGGTCAGTGAGTACAGTGGTGATAGAGGAACGGGACTTGGTGTGTGTTAATGTAGGTCAGTGAGTACAGGGGTGATCGGGGAATGGGACTTGGTGTGTGTTAATGTAGGTCAGTGAGTACAGGGGTGATCGGGGAATGGGACTTGGTGTGTGTTAATGTAGGTCAGTGAGTACAGGGGGTGATAGGGGAACGGGACTTGGTGTGTGTTAATGTAGGTCAGTGAGTAAAGGGATGATAGAGGAACAGGACTTGGTGTGTGTTAATGTCGGTCAGTGAGTACAGGGGTGATGGAGGAACGGGACTTGGTGTGTGTTAATGTCGGTCAGTGAGTACAGGGGTGATAGGGGAACGGGACTTGGTGTGTGTAAATGTAGGTCAATGAGTAAAGGGATGATAGAGGAACGGGACTTGGTGTGTGTTAATGTCGGTCAGTGAGTACAGGGGTGATAGAGGAACGGGACTTGGTGTGTGTTAATGTCGGTCAGTGAGTACAGGGGGTGATAGGGGAACGGGACTTGGTGTGTGTCAATGCAGGTCAGTGAGTACAGGGGTGATAGAGGAACGAGACTTGGTGTGTGTTAATGTAGGTCAGTGAGAACAGGGGGTGAGAGAGGAACGGGACTTGGTGTGTGTTAATGTAGGTCAGTGAGTACAGGGGGTGATAGTGGAACAGGACTTGGTGTGTGTTAATGTAGGTCAGTGAGTACAGGGGGTGATAGGGGAACGGGACTTGGTGTATGTTAATGTAGGTCAGTGAATACAGGGGGTGATAGAGGAACAGGACTTGGTGTGTGTTAATGTCGGTCAGTGAGGACAGGGGTGAAAGAGGAACAGGACTTGGTGTGTGTTAATGTAGGTCAGTGAATACAGGGGTGATAGGGGAACAGGACTTGGTGTGTGTTAATGTAGGTCAGTGAGCACAGGGGGTGATAGGGGAACAGGACTTGGTGAGTGTTAATGTAGATCAGTGAGTACAGGGGGTGATAGAGGAACAGGACTTGGTGTGTGTTAATGTCGGTCAGTGAGCACAGGGGTGATAGAGGAACGGGACTTGGTGAGTGTTAATGTAGATCAGTGAGTACAGGGGGTGATAGAGGAACAGGACTTGGTGTGTGTTAATGTCGGTCAGTGAGCACAGGGGTGATAGGGGAACGGGACTTGGTGTGTTAATGTAGGTCAGTGAGTACAGGGGGTGATAGAGGAACGGGACTTGGTGTGTGTTAATGCAGGTCAGTGAGTACAGGGGTGATAGAGGAACGGGACTTGATGTGTGTTAATGTAGGTCAGTGAGTACAGGGGGTGATAGGGGAACAGGACTTGGTGTGTGTTAATGTAGGTCAGTGAGTACAGGGGGTGATAGGGGAACGGGACTTGGTGTGTGTTAATGTAGGTCAGTGAGTACAGAGGGCGACAGGGGAACGGGACTTGATGTGTGTTAATGTAGGTCAGTGAGTACAGGGGTGATAGGGGAACAGGACTTGGTGTGTGTTAATGTAGGTCAGTGAGTACAGGGGTGATAAAGGAACGGGACTTGGTGTGTGTTAATGTAGGTCAGTGAGTACAGGGGGTGATAGAGGAACGGGACTTGGTGTGAGTTAATGTAGGTCAGTGAGTACAGTGGTGATAGAGGAACGGGACTTGGTGTGTGTTAATGTAGGTCACTGAGTACAGGGGTGATAGAGGAACGGGACTTGGTGTGTGTTAATGTACGTCAGTGAGTATAGGGGGTGATAGAGGAACGGGACTTGGTGTGTGTTAATGTACGTCAGTGAGTACAGGGGGTGATAGAGGAACGGGACTTGGTGTGTGTTAATGTACGTCAGTGAGTACAGGGGGTGATAGAGGAACGGGACTTGGTGTGAGTTAATGTAGGTCAGTGAGTACAGGCGTGATAGGGGAATGGGACTTGGTGTGTGTTAATGTAGGTCAGTGAGTACAGGGGGTGATAGAGGAACGGGACTTGGTGTGTGTTAATGTAGGTCAGTGAGTACAGGGGGTGATAGGGGAACGGGACTTGGTGTGTGTTAATGTAGGTCAGTGAGTACAGGGGGTGATAGGGGAATGGGACTTGGTGCGTGTTAATGTAGGTCAGTGAGTACAGAGGGCGACAGGGGAACGGGACTTGATGTGTGTTAATGTAGGTCAGTGAGTACAGGGGTGATAGGGGAACAGGACTTGGTGTGTGTTAATGTAGGTCAGTGAGTACAGGGGTGATAGAGGAACGGGACTTGGTGTGTGTTAATGTAGGTCAGTGAGTACAGGGGTGATAGGGGAACAGGACTTGGTGTGTGTTAATGTAGGTCAGTGAGTACAGGGGTGATAGGGGAACGGGACTTGGTGTGTGTTAATGTAGGTCAGTGAGTACAGGGGCTGATAGGGGAACGGGACTTGGTGTGTGTTAATGTAGGTCAGTGAGTACAGGGGTGATAGGGGAACGGGACTTGGTGTGTGTTAATGTAGGTCAGTGAGTACAGGGGGTGATAGGGGAACGGGACTTGGTGTGTGTTAATGTAGGTCAGTGAGTACAGGGGTGATAGGGGAACGGGACTTGGTGTGTGTTATTGTAGGTCAGTGAGTACAGGGGGTGATAGGGGAATGGGACTTGGTGTGTGTTAATGTTGTTCAGTGAGTACAGGGCTGATAGGGGAACGGGACTTGGTGTGTGTTAATGTAGGTCAGTGAGTACAGGGGTGATAGGGGAACGGGACTTGGTGTGTGTTATTGTAGGTCAGTGAGTACAGGGGTGTTAGGGGAACGGGACTTGGTGTGTGTTATTGTAGGTCAGTGAGTACAGGGGTGATAGGGGAACGGGACTTGGGGTGTGTTAATGTAGGTCAGTGAGTACAGGGGTGATAGGGGAACGGGACTTGGTGTGTGTTATTGTAGGTCAGTGAGTACAGGGGTGATAGGGGAACGGGACTTGGGGTGTGTTAATGTAGGTCAGTGAGTACAGGGGTGATAGGGGAACGGGACTTGGTGTGTGTTAATGTAGGTCAGTGAGTACAGGGGTGATAGGGGAACGGGACTTGGTGTGTGTTATTGTAGGTCAGTGAGTACAGGGGTGATAGAGGAACGGGACATGGTGTGTGTTAATGTAGGTCAGTGAGTACAGGGGTGATAGGGGAACGGGACTTGGTGTGTGTTAATGTAGGTCAGTGAGTACAGGGGGTGATAGAGGAACGGGACTTGGTGTGTGTTAATGTAGGTCAGTGAGTACAGGGGGTGATAGAGGAACGGGACTTGGTGTGTGTTAATGTAGGTCAGTGAGTACAGGGGGTGATAGAGGAACGGGACTTGGTGTGTGTTATTGTAGGTCAGTGAGTACAGGGGTGATAGGGGAACGGGACTTGGGGTGTGTTAATGTAGGTCAGTGAGTACAGGGGTGATAGGGGAACGGGACTTGGTGTGTGTTATTGTAGGTCAGTGAGTACAGGGGTGATAGGGGAACGGGACTTGGTGTGTGTTAATGTAGGTCAGTGAGTACAGGGGTGATAGGGGAACGGGACTTGGTGTGTGTTATTGTAGGTCAGTGAGTACAGGGGTGATAGGGGAACAGGACTTGGTGTGTGTTAATGTAGGTCAGTGAGTACAGGGGTGATAGAGGAACGGGACTTGGTGTGTGTTAATGTAGGTCAGTGAGTACAGGGGGTGATAGAGGAACGGGACTTGGTGTGAGTTAATGTAGGTCAGTGAGTACAGTGGTGATAGAGGAACGGGACTTGGTGTGTGTTAATGTAGGTCACTGAGTACAGGGGTGATAGAGGAACGGGACTTGGTGTGTGTTAATGTACGTCAGTGAGTATAGGGGGTGATAGAGGAACGGGACTTGGTGTGTGTTAATGTACGTCAGTGAGTACAGGGGGTGATAGAGGAACGGGACTTGGTGTGTGTTAATGTACGTCAGTGAGTACAGGGGGTGATAGAGGAACGGGACTTGGTGTGAGTTAATGTAGGTCAGTGAGTACAGGCGTGATAGGGGAATGGGACTTGGTGTGTGTTAATGTAGGTCAGTGAGTACAGGGGGTGATAGAGGAACGGGACTTGGTGTGTGTTAATGTAGGTCAGTGAGTACAGGGGGTGATAGGGGAACGGGACTTGGTGTGTGTTAATGTAGGTCAGTGAGTACAGGGGGTGATAGGGGAATGGGACTTGGTGCGTGTTAATGTAGGTCAGTGAGTACAGAGGGCGACAGGGGAACGGGACTTGATGTGTGTTAATGTAGGTCAGTGAGTACAGGGGTGATAGGGGAACAGGACTTGGTGTGTGTTAATGTAGGTCAGTGAGTACAGGGGTGATAGAGGAACGGGACTTGGTGTGTGTTAATGTAGGTCAGTGAGTACAGGGGTGATAGGGGAACAGGACTTGGTGTGTGTTAATGTAGGTCAGTGAGTACAGGGGTGATAGGGGAACGGGACTTGGTGTGTGTTAATGTAGGTCAGTGAGTACAGGGGCTGATAGGGGAACGGGACTTGGTGTGTGTTAATGTAGGTCAGTGAGTACAGGGGTGATAGGGGAACGGGACTTGGTGTGTGTTAATGTAGGTCAGTGAGTACAGGGGGTGATAGGGGAACGGGACTTGGTGTGTGTTAATGTAGGTCAGTGAGTACAGGGGTGATAGGGGAACGGGACTTGGTGTGTGTTATTGTAGGTCAGTGAGTACAGGGGGTGATAGGGGAATGGGACTTGGTGTGTGTTAATGTTGTTCAGTGAGTACAGGGCTGATAGGGGAACGGGACTTGGTGTGTGTTAATGTAGGTCAGTGAGTACAGGGGTGATAGGGGAACGGGACTTGGTGTGTGTTATTGTAGGTCAGTGAGTACAGGGGTGTTAGGGGAACGGGACTTGGTGTGTGTTATTGTAGGTCAGTGAGTACAGGGGTGATAGGGGAACGGGACTTGGGGTGTGTTAATGTAGGTCAGTGAGTACAGGGGTGATAGGGGAACGGGACTTGGTGTGTGTTATTGTAGGTCAGTGAGTACAGGGGTGATAGGGGAACGGGACTTGGGGTGTGTTAATGTAGGTCAGTGAGTACAGGGGTGATAGGGGAACGGGACTTGGTGTGTGTTAATGTAGGTCAGTGAGTACAGGGGTGATAGGGGAACGGGACTTGGTGTGTGTTATTGTAGGTCAGTGAGTACAGGGGTGATAGAGGAACGGGACATGGTGTGTGTTAATGTAGGTCAGTGAGTACAGGGGTGATAGGGGAACGGGACTTGGTGTGTGTTAATGTAGGTCAGTGAGTACAGGGGGTGATAGAGGAACGGGACTTGGTGTGTGTTAATGTAGGTCAGTGAGTACAGGGGGTGATAGAGGAACGGGACTTGGTGTGTGTTAATGTAGGTCAGTGAGTACAGGGGGTGATAGAGGAACGGGACTTGGTGTGTGTTATTGTAGGTCAGTGAGTACAGGGGTGATAGGGGAACGGGACTTGGGGTGTGTTAATGTAGGTCAGTGAGTACAGGGGTGATAGGGGAACGGGACTTGGTGTGTGTTATTGTAGGTCAGTGAGTACAGGGGTGATAGGGGAACGGGACTTGGTGTGTGTTAATGTAGGTCAGTGAGTACAGGGGTGATAGGGGAACGGGACTTGGTGTGTGTTATTGTAGGTCAGTGAGTACAGGGGTGATAGGGGAACGGGACTTGGTGTGTGTTAATGTAGGTCAGTGAGTACAGGCGTGATAGGGGAATGGGACTTGGTGTGTGTTAATGTAGGTCAGTGAGTACAGGGGTGATAGAGGAACGGGGCTTGGTGTGTGTTAATGTAGGTCAGTGAGTACAGGGGTGATAGGGGAACGGGACTTGGTGTGTGTTAATGTAGGTCAGTGAGTACAGTGGGTGATAGGGGAACGGGACTTGGTGTGTGTTAATGTAGGTCAGTGAGTACAGGGGGTGATAGGGGAACGGGACTTGGTGTGTGTTAATGTAGGTCAGTGAGTACAGGGGGTGATAGGGGAACGGGACTTGGTGTGTGTTAATGTAGGTCAGTGAGTACAGGGGTGATAGGGGAACGGGACTTGGTGTGTGTTATTGTAGGTCAGTGAGTACAGGGGTGATAGGGGAACGGGACTTGGTGTGTGTTAATGTAGGTCAGTGAGTACAGGCGTGATAGGGGAATGGGACTTGGTGTGTGTTAATGTAGGTCAGTGAGTACAGTGGTGATAGAGGAACGGGACTTGGTGTGTGTTTCTGTAGGTCAGTGAGTACAGGGGTGATAGGGGAACGGGACTTGGTGTGTGTTAATGTAGGTCAGTGAGTACAGGGGGTGATAGGGGAACGGGACTTGGTGTGTGTTAATGTAGGTCAGTGAGTACAGGGGGTGATAGGGGAACGGGACTTGGTGTGTGTTAATGTAGGTCAGTGAGTACAGGGGGTGATAGGGGAACGGGACTTGGTGTGTGTTAATGTAGGTCAGTGAGTACAGGGGGTGATAGAGGAACGGGACTTGGTGTGTGTTAATGTAGGTCAGTGAGTACAGGGGGTGATAGGGGAACGGGACTTGGTGTGTGTTAATGTAGGTCAGTGAGTACAGGGGGTGATAGGGGAACGGGACTTGGTGTGTGTTAATGTAGGTCAGTGAGTACAGGGGTGATAGAGGAACGGGACTTGGTGTGTGTTAATGTAGGTCAGTGAGTACAGGGGGTGATAGAGGAACGGGACTTGGTGTGTGTTAATGTTGGTCAGTGAGTCCAGAGGGTGATAGGGGAACAGGACTTGGTGTGTGTTAATGTAGGTCAGTGAGTACAGGGGGTGATAGGGGAACGGGACTTGGTGTGTGTTAACGTAGGTCAGTGAGTACAGGGGTGATAGGGGAACGGGACTTGGTGTGTGTTAATGTAGGTCAGTGAGTACAGGGGTGATAGGGGAACGGGACTTGGTGTGTGTTAATGTCGGTCAGTGAGTACAGGGGGTGATAGGGGAATGGGACTTGGTGTGTGTTAATGTAGGTCAGTGAGTACAGGGGGTGATAGAGGAACGGGACTTGGTGTGTGTTAATGTAGGTCAGTGAGTACAGGGGGTGATAGAGGAACGGGACTTGGTGTGTGTTAATGTAGGTCAGTGAGTACAGGGGTGATAGAGGAACGGGACTTGGTGTGTGTTAATGTCGGTCAGTGAGTACAGGGGTGATAGGGGAACGGGACTTGGTGTGTGTTAATGTAGGTCAGTGAGTACAGGGGTGATAGAGGAACGGGACTTGGTGTGTGTTAATGTAGGTCAGTGAGTACAGGGGTGATAGAGGAACGGGACTTGGTGTGTGTTAATGTAGGTCAGTGAGTACAGGGGGTGATAGAGGAACGGGACTTGGTGTGTGTTAATGTAGGTCAGTGAGTACAGGGGTGATAGGGGAACGGGACTTGGTGTGTGTTAATGTAGGTCAGTGAGTACAGGGGTGATAGAGGAACGGGACTTGGTGTGTGTTAATGTAGGTCAGTGAGTACAGGGGTGATAGAGGAACGGGACTTGGTGTGTGTTAATGTAGGTCAGTGAGTACAGGGGTGATAGGGGAACGGGACTTGGTGTGTGTTAATGTAGGTCAGTGAGTACAGGGGTGATAGAGGAACGGGACTTGGTGTGTGTTAATGTAGGTCAGTGAGTACAGGGGGTGATAGGGGAACGGGACTTGGTGTGTGTTAATGTAGGTCAGTGAGTACAGGGGGTGATAGAGGAACGGGACTTGGTGTGTGTTAATGTAGGTCAGTGAGTCCAGGGGGTGATAGAGGAACGGGACTTTGTGTGTGTTAATGTAGGTCAGTGAGTACAGGGGGTGATAGAGGAACGGGACTTGGTGTGTGTTAATGTAGGTCAGTGAGTACAGGGGGTGATAGGGGAACGGGACTTGGTGTGTGTTAATGTAGGTCAGTGAGTACAGGGGTGATAGGGGAACGGGACTTGGTGTGTGTTAATGTAGGTCAGTGAGTACAGGGGTGATAGGGGAACGGGACTTGGTGTGTGTTAATGTAGGTCAGTGAGTACAGGGGTGATAGGGGAATGGGACTTGGTGTGTGTTAATGTAGGTCAGTGAGTACAGGGGTGATAGGGGAACGGGACTTGGTGTGTGTTAATGTAGGTCAGTGAGTACAGGGGGTGATAGGGGAATGGGACTTGGTGTGTGTTAACGTAGGTCAGTGAGTACAGGGGGTGATAGGGGAACGGGACTTGGTGTGTGTTAATGTAGGTCAGTGAGTACAGGGGGTGATAGGGGAACGGGACTTGGTGTGTGTTAATGTAGGTCAGTGAGTACAGGGGGTGATAGGGGAATGGGACTTGGTGTGTGTTAACGTAGGTCAGTGAGTACAGGGGGTGATAGGGGAACGGGACTTGGTGTGTGTTAATGTAGGTCAGTGAGTACAGGGGGTGATAGGGGAACGGGACTTGGTGTGTGTTAATGTAGGTCAGTGAGTACAGGGGGTGATAGGGGAACGGGGCTTGGTGTGTGTTAATGTAGGTCAGTGAGTACAGGGGGTGATAGAGGAACGGGACTTGGTGTGTGTTAATGTAGGTCAGTGAGTACAGGGGGTGATAGGGGAACGGGACTTGGTGTGTGTTAATGTAGGTCAGTGAGTACAGGGGGTGATAGAGGAACGGGACTTGGTGTGTGATAACGTATGTCAGTGAGTACAGGGGTGATAGAGGAACGGGACTTGGTGTGTGTTAATGTAGGTCAGTGAGTACAGGGGGTGATAGGGGAATGGGACTTGGTGTGTGTTAATGTCGGTCAGTGAGTACAGGGGTGATAGAGGAACAGGACTTGGTGTGTGTTAATGTAGGTCAGTGAGTACAGGGGGTGATAGGGGAACGGGACTTGGTGTGTGTTAATGTAGGTCAGTGAGTACAGGGGGTGATAGGGGAACGGGACTTGGTGTGTGTTAATGTAGGTCAGTGAGTACAGGGGGTGATAGAGGAACGGGACTTGGTGTGTGTTAATGTCGGTCAGTGAGTACAGGGGGTGATAGGGGAACGGGACTTGGTGTGTGTTAATGTAGGTCAGTGAGTACAGGGGGTGATAGAGGAACGGGACTTGGTGTGTGATAACGTATGTCAGTGAGTACAGGGGTGATAGAGGAACGGGACTTGGTGTGTGTTAATGTAGGTCAGTGAGTACAGGGGTGATAGGGGAATGGGACTTGGTGTGTGTTAATGTAGGTCAGTGAGTACAGGGGGTGATAGAGGAACGGGACTTGGTGTGTGTTAATGTAGGTCAGTGAGTACAGGGGTGATAGGGGAATGGGACTTGGTGTGTGTTAATGTCGGTCAGTGAGTACAGGGGTGATAGAGGAACAGGACTTGGTGTGTGTTAATGTTGGTCAGTGAGTACAGGGGTGATAGAGGAACGGGACTTGGTGTGTGTTAATGTAGGTCAGTGAGTACAGGGGTGATAGAGGAACAGGACTTGGTGTGTGTTAATGTAGGTCAGTGAGTACAGGGGTGATAGAGGAACGGGACTTGGTGTGTGTTAATGTAGGTCAGTGAGTACAGGGGGTGATAGGGGAATGGGACTTGGTGTGTGTTAATGTCGGTCAGTGAGTACAGGGGTGATAGAGGAACAGGACTTGGTGTGTGTTAATGTTGGTCAGTGAGTACAGGGGTGATAGAGGAACGGGACTTGGTGTGTGTTAATGTAGGTCAGTGAGTACAGGGGTGATAGAGGAACAGGACTTGGTGTGTGTTAATGTAGGTCAGTGAGTACAGGGGTGATAGAGGAACGGGACTTGGTGTGTGTTAATGTAGGTCAGTGAGTACAGGGGGTGATAGAGGAACGGGACTTGGTGTGTGTTAATGTAGGTCAGTGAGTACAGGGGGTGATAGAGGAACGGGACTTGGTGTGTGTTAATGTAGGTCAGTGAGTACAAGGGGGTGATAGGGGAACGGGACTTGGTGTGTGTTAATGTAGGTCAGTGAGTACAGGGGTGATAGAGGAACGGGACTTGGTGTGTGTTAATGTAGGTCAGTGTGTACAGGTGTGATAGAGGAACGGGACTTGGTGTGTGTTAATGTAGGTCAGTGAGTACAAGGGGGTGATAGGGGAACGGGACTTGGTGTGTGTTAATGTAGGTCAGTGAGTACAGGGGTGATAGAGGAACGGGACTTGGTGTGTGTTAATGTAGGTCAGTGTGTACAGGTGTGATAGGGGAACGGGACTTGGTGTGTGTTAATGTAGGTCAGTGAGTACAGGGGGTGATAGAGGAACGGGACTTGGTGTGTGTTAATGTAGGTCAGTGAGTACAAGGGGGTGATAGGGGAACGGGACTTGGTGTGTGTTAATGTAGGTCAGTGTGTACAGGTGTGATAGGGGAACGGGACTTGGTGTGTGTTAATGTAGGTCAGTGAGTACAGGGGGTGATAGAGGAACGGGACTTGGTGTGTGTTAATGTAGGTCAGTGAGTACAGGGGTGATAGAGGAACGGGACTTGGTGTGTGTTAATGTAGGTCAGTGTGTACAGGTGTGATAGGGGAACGGGACTTGGTGTGTGTTAATGTAGGTCAGTGTGTACAGGTGTGATAGGGGAACGGGACTTGGTGTGTGTTAATGTAGGTCAGTGAGTACGGGGGGTGATAGATGAACGGGACTTGGTGTGTGTTAATGTAGGTCAGTGAGTACAGGGGGTGAAAGAGGAACGGGACTTGGTGTGTTAATGTAGGTCAGTGAGTACAGGGGGTGAAAGAGGAACGGGACTTGGTGTGTGTTAATGTAGGTCAGTGAGTACAGGGGGTGATAGAGGAACGGGACTTGGTGTGTGTTAATGTAGGTCAGTGAGTACAAGGGGGTGATAGGGGAACGGGACTTGGTGTGTGTTAATGTAGGTCAGTGTGTACAGGTGTGATAGGGGAACGGGACTTGGTGTGTGTTAATGTAGGTCAGTGAGTACAGGGGGTGATAGAGGAACGGGACTTGGTGTGTGTTAATGTAGGTCAGTGAGTACAGGGGTGATAGAGGAACGGGACTTGGTGTGTGTTAATGTAGGTCAGTGTGTACAGGTGTGATAGGGGAACGGGACTTGGTGTGTGTTAATGTAGGTCAGTGAGTACGGGGGGTGATAGATGAACGGGACTTGGTGTGTGTTAATGTAGGTCAGTGAGTACAGGGGGGTGATAGGGGAACGGGACTTGGTGTGTGTTAATGTAGGTCAGTGTGTACAGGTGTGATAGGGGAACGGGACTTGGTGTGTGTTAATGTAGGTCAGTGAGTACGGGGGGTGATAGATGAACGGGACTTGGTGTGTGTTAATGTAGGTCAGTGAGTACAGGGGGGTGATAGGGGAATGGGACTTGGTGAGAGTTAGGACATGGACAGCATAGTTTCAGATGATCTTACGTTTTACAGAGTTTAGAATGTGGGAGACCCGCCTGGAGTGCGTTGGAATCATCGAGTCTAGAGTTAAGGAGGGTGTTAATGAGGATTTCAGCAGATGAGCTGAGGCAGGGGCGCAGTCGGGCGATGTTATGGAAGTGGAAATAGGCGATGTTAGTGATGGCACAATATATGAGGTCAGAGGCTCACCTCGGGGGACAATGACACCAAGGTTTAAACAGCACTGACTGGTTTAGTGTCAGACAGTTGCCAGGGAGAGGGATGGAGTCAGTAACTAATGTGATTGGGTTTGAACTCATGTTTTGCGATCATCAATCCAGGCCTATGGGTTTCTAATGCAGTAAAGTAACTGTTATATAGCCAGCACACTGGCCCCCTGGGCTGTTTCCACATTCCCTATCGGTCAGTGGGTTGGGATGAGCCAATGGTCGTTGGCATTAGGCCTGAGCCTTCCAATCAGATTCGTGATCTTCCCCTCGGCATACCTTGTCATCTCTCTCTCTCTTTCTCTCTGTTTCTCACTTCCTCCTTCTCTTCTGCCATCCCAGATGTTAATGAATGTCGCTCTCGTGTCCAGCTGTGTGGCCAGCGTTGTGTTAATACCCCAGGCAGCTACAGGTGCAAGTGCCTCCCAGGGTACACGCTGAATGTCGATGGGAGAAGCTGTGAGAAATCAGCAATGACAACATCACCATCATTTACATCCCCTGTGTCTCTCCCAGCAGGTCAGTGAGACCCGTACACCCGGTCAAAAATCGCAGTTTGGAAAACAACTGGATTACTGTGTCCAGTCCCGGGCTCCACACTTTAGGGAGGATGTCAGGGTCTTGGAGAGGATGTAGAGGGAGATTGTCCGGAATGGAACCAGGGATGAGGGACTTCCCGTTAATGTGGAGAGACTGGAGAATCTGGGATTCTTCTCCTGAGAGCAGAGAGGTTTAAGGGGAGATTAAATAGAGATGTTCAAATGTGATCGAGTATCCAGTGGCAGGAGGGTCAGTAACCAGAGGATTTAAGGTGATTGTTAAAAGAACCAGAGGGGGAGATGAGGAGAATTTGACACAGTGAGTTGTTGTGATGTGGAACGTGCTGCCTGAGAGGGCAGTGGAAGCAGATTCAATAATAACTTTCAAAAGGGGAATTGGATAAATACTGGAAGGGGAAAGTTACAGGGCAATGAGGAGAGAGCAGGGAGAGTGGGATTAATTAGACAGTTTCACTGAAGAGCCAGTCCAGACTCGATGGGCTCAATGGCCTCTTCCTCTGCTGCATCATATTAAGACTGCATGATTCTCATGGGCAGCTCGGGTTGGGCAATAAGTGACAACTCTGCCAGTGACGCCCACATTCCCGGGAATGTTGAAAACAAATGATTACCCACCCTAACCCTGGTGGATAGATGGAGGAGAGGCCGATGTTTCTGAATTCCTACATCAGCACATTGTTAGCTACAGACAGCACTGCCTGACATCTCAACCTGCATCCAATTGTAAATCTCCGGACATCACAGAAACTCTGCAGTTCCCTATCCGACAAACAACAGAGCTCCCAATCCAGCTCGGAGTGTCAGGGAAACCCCGGAGCTCCCAATCCAGCTCGGAGTGTCAGGGAAACCCCGGAGCTCCCAATCCAGCTCGGAGTGTCAGGGAAACCCCAGAGCTCCCAATCCGGCTCAGAGTGTCAGGGAAACCCCAGAGCTCCCAATCCGTCTCGGAGTGTCAGGGAAACCCCAGAGCTCCCAATCCAGCTCGGAGTGTCAGGGAAACCCCAGAGCTCCCAATCCGGCTCAGAGTGTCAGGGAAACCCCAGAGCTCCCAATCCGTCTCGGAGTGTCAGGGAAACCCCAGAGCTCCCAATCCAGCTCGGAGTGTCAGGGAAACCCCAGAGCTCCCAATCCAGCTCAGAGTGTCAGGGAAACCCCAGAGCTCCCTCTCTGTCTCGGAGTGTCAGGGAAACCCCAGAGCTCCCAATCCAGCTCGGAGTGTCAGGGAAACCCCAGAGCTCCCAATCCAGCTCGGAGTGTCAGGGAAACCCCAGAGCTCCCAATCCAGCTCGGAGTGTCAGGGAAACCCCAGAGCTCCCAATCCAGCTCGGAGTGTCAGGGAAACCCCAGAGCTCCCAATCCAGCTCGGAGTGTCAGGGAAACCCCGGAGCTCCCAATCCAGCTCGGAGTGTCAGGGAAACCCCAGAGCTCCCAATCCAGCTCAGAGTGTCAGGGAAACCCCAGAGCTCCCAATCCAGCTCGGAGTGTCAGGGAAACCCCAGAGCTCCCAATCCAGCTCGGAGTGTCAGGGAAACCCCAGAGCTCCCAATCCGGCTCAGAGTGTCAGGGAAACCCCAGAGCTCCCAATCCGTCTCGGAGTGTCAGGGAAACCCCAGAGCTCCCAATCCAGCTCGGAGTGTCAGGGAAACCCCAGAGCTCCCAATCCAGCTCAGAGTGTCAGGGAAACCCCAGAGCTCCCTCTCTGTCTCGGAGTGTCAGGGAAACCCCAGAGCTCCCAATCCAGCTCGGAGTGTCAGGGAAACCCCAGAGCTCCCAATCCAGCTCGGAGTGTCAGGGAATTCCCAGAACTCCCTCTCCGTCTCGGAGTGTCAGGAAACCCCAGAGCTCCCTCTCCGTCTCGGAGTGTCAGGGAAACCCCAGAGCTCCCTCTCGGAGTGTCAGGGAAACCCCAGAGCTCCCTCTCCCTCTCGGAGTGTCAGGGAAACCCCAGAGCTCCCTCTCCCTCTCGGAGTGTCAGGGAAACCCCAGAGCTCCCTCTCCCTCTCGGAGTGTCAGGGAAACCCCAGAGCTCCCTCTCCCTCTCGGAGTGTCAGGGAAACCCCAGAGCTCCCTCTCCCTCTCGGAGTGTCAGGGAAACCCCAGAGCTCCCTCTCCCTCTCGGAGTGTCAGGGAAACCCCAGAGCTCCCTCTCCGTCTCGGAGTGTCAGGGAAACCCCAGAGCTCCCTCTCCGTCTCGGAGTGTCAGGGAAACCCCAGAGCTCCCTCTCCCTCTCGGAGTGTCAGGGAAACCCCAGAGCTCCCTCTCCGTCTCGGAGTGTCAGGGAAACCCCAGAGCTCCCTCTCCCTCTCGGAGTGTCAGGGAAACCCCAGAGCTCCCTCTCCCTCTCGGAGTGTCAGGGAAACCCCAGAGCTCCCTCTCCGTCTCGGAGTGTCAGGGAAACCCCAGAGCTCCCTCTCCCTCTCGGAGTGTCAGGGAAACCCCAGAGCTCCCTCTCCCTCTCGGAGTGTCAGGGAAACCCCAGAGCTCCCTCTCCCTCTCGGAGTGTCAGGGAAACCCCAGAGCTCCCAATCCAGCTCGGAGTGTCAGGGAAACCCCAGAGCTCCCTCTCCCTCTCGGAGTGTCAGGGAAACCCCAGAGCTCCCTCTCCGTCTCGGAGTGTCAGGGAAACCCCAGAGCTCCCAATCCAGCTCGGAGTGTCAGGGAAACCCCAGAGCTCCCAATCCAGCTCAGAGTGTCAGGGAAACCCCAGAGCTCCCTCTCTGTCTCGGAGTGTCAGGGAAACCCCAGAGCTCCCAATCCAGCTCGGAGTGTCAGGGAAACCCCAGAGCTCCCAATCCAGCTCGGAGTGTCAGGGAATTCCCAGAACTCCCTCTCCGTCTCGGAGTGTCAGGAAACCCCAGAGCTCCCAATCCAGCTCGGAGTGTCAGGGAATTCCCAGAGCTCCCTCTCCCTCTCGGAGTGTCAGGGAAACCCCAGAGCTCCCTCTCCGTCTCGGAGTGTCAGGGAAACCCCAGAGCTCCCTCTCCCTCTCGGAGTGTCAGGGAAACCCCAGAGCTCCCTCTCCCTCTCGGAGTGTCAGGGAAACCCCAGAGCTCCCTCTCCCTCTCGGAGTGTCAGGGAAACCCCAGAGCTCCCTCTCGGAGTGTCAGGGAAACCCCAGAGCTCCCTCTCCCTCTCGGAGTGTCAGGGAAACCCCAGAGCTCCCTCTCCCTCTCGGAGTGTCAGGGAAACCCCAGAGCTCCCTCTCCGTCTCGGAGTGTCAGGGAAACCCCAGAGCTCCCTCTCCGTCTCGGAGTGTCAGGGAAACCCCAGAGCTCCCTCTCCCTCTCGGAGTGTCAGGGAAACCCCAGAGCTCCCTCTCCGTCTCGGAGTGGCAGGGAAACCCCAGAGCTCCCTCTCCCTCTCGGAGTGTCAGGGAAACCCCAGAGCTCCCTCTCCGTCTCGGAGTGTCAGGGAATCTTCAGAGCTCCCTCTCCGTCTCGGAGTGGCAGGGAAACCCCAGAGCTCCCTCTCCATCTCGGAGTGTCAGGGAAACCCCAGAACTCCCTCTCCCTCTTGGAGTGTCAGGGAAACCCCAGAGCTCCCTCTCCGTCTCGGAGTGTCAGGGAAACCCCAGAGCTCCCTCTCCCTCTCGGAGTGGCAGGGAAACCCCAGAGCTCCCTCTCCGTCTCGGAGTGTCAGGGAAACCCCAGAGCTCCCTCTCCCTCTCGGAGTGTCAGGGAAACCCCAGAGCTCCCTCTCCGTCTCGGAGTGTCAGGGAATCTTCAGAACTCCCTCTCTTTCTCTGAGTGTCAGGGAAACTCCGGAATTCCGTCTCTGACTCGGAGGATCAGGGAACCCGCAGGGATACCTATCCAGGTCGGAGCATCAGAGAAACTCCGGAGCTACCTATCTGGCTTGCAATGTCAGGGAAATCCCAGAACTCCCTATCTGGTTCAGAGCATCAGGAAAACTATGGAGCTCACTATCCATCTCGGAGTATCAGACAAACTCCCTATCCGCCTCAGATCGTTGTAGAAACCCCGAGCTCCCTCTCCGGCTTGGAGCGTCAGGGATCGCACCGATAGTGAGACAACATTTCAATGTGATGTTGGGAATGCCTTTCCCAGTTTTGTGCGCTATCCTTAACGGCACAGCCAAGATAGGGAACTCGAGCTGTGCAGCCCAGAAACACGGATTACAGGTTAGCTGTGGGATCCATACCTCCATCCCAGTGAGGGGACAGAACCCCATTCCCAAACTCCGGAGGGCATCCGAGGACACGTCGATCTCCGAGATAGCGACCTGTCCAGTTATCATCGAGTAGGGTAGGCTGTCTCCTGGGAACGGTCCGGTGTCGGAATGATTTAATTCTCTCCCTCTCCTGAACTTTTCCGTCTTGAGAGTGAGCGCAGATCACCCGGGAGCAGTTTCATCACTATTGTTCTTCTCCGAAGTGCCTTCTGGAACATTCTGTGGACGTCGAGAGCTGGCTGAAGTAGGAGCAGGATCGACATTGGGATTGGGATCAGATGTATACCGTGTGTCGGCAGCTGTTCGTTATTACTCCTGGCCCGTGCCGTGTCAGTGTATCCACGTACCGGGAGTGATAATGTACAGAGACAGACACCAGCGCCAGACAGACACCAGCGTCAGACAGACAGCAGGTGATAATGTACAGAGACAGACACCAGCACCAGACAGACACCAGCGTCAGACAGACACCAGCACCAGACAGACACCAGCACCAGACAGACACCAGCGTCAGACAGACACCAGCGTCAGACAGACACCAGCACCAGACAGACACCAGCACCAGACAGACACCAGCACCAGACAGACACCAGCACCAGACAGACACCAGCGTCAGACAGACACCAGCACCAGACAGACACCAGCGTCAGACAGACACCAGCGTCAGACAGACACCAGCACCAGACAGACACCAGCACCAGACAGACACCAGCACCAGACAGACACCAGCGTCAGACAGACAGCAGGTGATAATGTACAGAGACAGACACCAGCGCCAGACAGACACCAGCACCAG
Source organism: Heterodontus francisci (assembly GCF_036365525.1). Lineage (NCBI taxonomy): Eukaryota > Metazoa > Chordata > Chondrichthyes > Heterodontiformes > Heterodontidae > Heterodontus > Heterodontus francisci. The sequence continues at coordinate 150,028 of NW_027140446.1, read as the reverse complement.
ACAGACACCAGCGTCAGACAGACACCAGCACCAGACAGACACCAGCACCAGACAGACACCAGCACCAGACAGACACCAGCGTCAGACAGACACCAGCACCAGACAGACACCAGCACCAGACAGACACCAGCGTCAGACAGACACCAGCACCAGACAGACACCAGCACCAGACAGACACCAGCACCAGACAGACACCAGCACCAGACAGACACCAGGTGATAATGTACAGAGACAGACACCAGCACCAGACAGACACCAGCACCAGACAGACACCAGGTGATAATGTACAGAGACAGACACCAGCACCAGACAGACACCAGGTGATAATATACAGAGACAGACACCAGCACCAGACAGACACCAGGTGATTATGTACAGAGACAGACACCAGCACCAGACAGACACCAGCACCAGACAGACACCAGCGCCAGACAGACACCAGCGTCAGACAGACACCAGCGTCAGACAGACACCAGCGCCAGACAGACACCAGGTGATAATGTACAGAGACAGACACCAGCACCAGACACCAGGTGATAATGTACAGAGACAGACACCAGCACCAGACAGACACCAGGTGATAATGTACAGAGACAGACACCAGCACCAGACAGACACCAGGTGATAATGTACAGAGACAGACACCAGCACCAGACAGACACCATGTGATAATGTACAGAGACAGACACCAGCACCAGACTCCAGGTGATAATGTACAGAGACAGACACCAGCACCAGACTCCAGGTGATAATGTACAGAGACAGACACCAGCACCAGACAGACACCAGGTGATAATGTACAGAGACAGACACCAGCACCAGACAGACACCATGTGATAATGTACAGAGACAGACACCAGCACCAGACTCCAGGTGATAATGTACAGAGACAGACACCAGCACCAGACTCCAGGTGATAATGTACAGAGACAGACACCAGCACCAGACACCAGGTGATAATGTACAGAGACAGACACCAGCACCAGACTCCAGGTGATAATGTACAGAGACAGACACCAGCACCAGACAGACACCAGGTGATAATGTACAGAGACAGACACCAGCACCAGACTCCAGGTGATAATGTACAGAGACAGACACCAGCACCCAGACACCAGGTGATAATGTACAGAGACAGACACCAGCACCCAGACACCAGGTGATAATGTACAGAGACAGACACCAGCACCAGACTCCAGGTGATAATGTACAGAGACAGACACCAGCACCAGACAGACACCAGGTGATAATGTACAGAGACAGACAACAGCACCAGACAGACACCAGGTGATAATGTACAGAGACAGACACCAGCACCAGACAGACACCATGTGATAATGTACAGAGACAGACACCAGCACCAGACAGACACCATGTTATAATGTACAGAGCCAGACACCAGCACCAGACAGACACCAGGTGATAATGTACAGAGACAGACACCAGAACCAGACTCCAGGTGATAATGTACAGAGACAGACACCAGCACCAGACTCCAGGTGATAATGTACAGAGACAGACACCAGCACCAGACACCAGGTGATAATGTACAGAGACAGACACCAGCACCAGACTCCAGGTGATAATGTACAGAGACAGACACCAGGTGATAATGTACAGAGACAGACACCAGGTGATAATGTACAGAGACAGACACCAGGTGATAATGTACAGAGACAGACACCAGCACCAGACTCCAGGTGATAATGTACAGAGACAGACACCAGCACCAGACACCAGGTGATAATGTACAGAGACAGACACCAGCACCAGACAGACACCATGTTATAATGTACAGAGCCAGACACCAGCACCAGACAGACACCAGGTGATAATGTACAGAGACAGACACCAGAACCAGACTCCAGGTGATAATGTACAGAGACAGACACCAGCACCAGACACCAGGTGATAATGTACAGAGACAGACACCAGAACCAGACTCCAGGTGATAATGTACAGAGACAGACACCAGCACCAGACTCCAGGTGATAATGTACAGAGACAGACAACAGCACCAGACAGACACCAGGTGATAATGTACAGAGCCAGACACCAGCACCAGACAGACACCAGGTGATAATGTACAGAGACAGACACCAGGTGATAATGTACAGAGACAGACACCAGAACCAGACAGACACCAGGTGATAATGTACAGAGACAGACACCAGCACCAGACAGACACCAGGTGATAATGTACAGAGACAGACACCAGCACCAGACAGACACCAGGTGATAATGTACAGAGACAGACACCAGAACCAGACAGACACCAGGTGATAATGTACAGAGACAGACACCAGCACCAGACAGACACCAGGTGATAATGTACAGAGACAGACACCAGCACCAGACAGACACCAGGTGATAATGTACTGAGTCAGACAACAGCACCAGACAGACACCAGGTGATAATGTACAGAGACAGACACCAGGTGATAATGTACAGAGACAGACACCAGCGTCAGACAGACACCAGGTGATAATGTACAGAGCCAGACACCAGCACCAGACAGACACCAGGTGATAATGTACAGAGACAGACACCAGCACCAGACACCAGGTGATAATGTACAGAGACAGACACCAGCACCCAGACAGACACCAGGTGATAATGTACAGAGCCAGACACCAGCACCAGACAGACACCAGGTGATAATGTACAGAGACAGACACCAGCACCAGACACCAGGTGATAATGTACAGAGACAGACACCAGAACCAGACAGACACCAGGTGATAATGTACAGAGACAGACACCAGCACCAGACACCAGGTGATAATGTACAGAGACAGACACCAGAACCAGACAGACACCAGGTGATAATGTACAGAGACAGACACCAGCACCAGACAGACACCAGGTGATAATGTACAGAGACAGACACCAGGTGATAATGTACAGAGACAGACACCAGCACCCAGACACCTGGTGATAATGTACAGAGACAGACACCAGCACCCAGACACCAGGTGATAATGTACAGAGACAGACACCAGCACCAGACACCAGGTGATAATGTACAGAGACAGACACCAGCACCCAGACACCTGGTGATAATGTACAGAGACAGACACCAGCACCCAGACACCAGGTGATAATGTACAGAGACAGACACCAGCACCCAGACACCAGGTGATAATGTACAGAGACAGACACCAGCACCCAGACACCAGGTGATAATGTACAGAGACAGACACCAGCACCCAGACACCAGGTGATAATGTACAGAGACAGACACCAGCACCCAGACAGACACCATGTGATAATGTACAGAGACAGACACCAGGTGATAATGTACAGAGACAGACACCAGCACCCAGACACCAGGTGATAATGTCCAGAGACAGACACCAGCACCCAGACACCAGGTGATAATGTGCAGAGACAGACACTAGCACCAGACAGACACCAGCACCAGACGGACACCGGCTGGTGTCAGAATACCAATGAATGGGGGTGCCGCCAATGGTGATGTGTGGGAGCAGAGTGGTTTGGTGGGGTTAGGGGGTCACAGTACATTGAAAGCGGCTCCTAAAGTGGGCAAGGTCATGAGAAAATTGGACATGTTTGACAGATGTAGACTATTTCCAATGATTGAGGGATCTACAATGAAGGGGAATTGAGATAAGATTGAGTGGGAGAGATTTAGGAGAGACAGTGGGGAAATATTTTCCCCATCAGAGGTCTGCGGGACTGTAGACTGCCCAAAATTCATGAATGAAGCAGGGACCAGGACAACATTTAACAATAGTATCGATCGGGACCTGAATGAATGGAGGAGAACGGGAATAGGGAACGGGATGGGAACATGGGATTAGGAGACCGTTGGTATGGAGAGAACACAGACTGCTTGTGTGCAGCCCTGCCTGGTACAAATAGTTAAGAGCTAGGAAAGAACTGTATGTTGTTGTGACAGGCGTGGATCTCTGTCACTACCGCCATGCGTGTGTCACCTCACTGTTATCCTCTCTGTCTGATGGGTTACCCACTGGCACTGTCCGCGTATCTGGAATGACACCTGCCCCTCCTTCTTTTCTTTTTCAGGTACCAAGGAAACAGTTTCCACGGGGCTTGGAAATGAGGTGCCCGAGTTACACAGCAGGTTGGAATCACTCGAGCAGGTGGGTATATATTTCGATACATGGCCTGGGCCTCCACAGTACCAAGACTCTCAGACACTAGAGATGATGGGGATTTGAGAGTGGGAACATCTAACACCACCTGCACTATAAATACACATCCTGGGCAGTCCCGATCTCAAAATCCCTACAGGGACAATCTGTACAAGAGCATCAGACACAATGGCAGATCTCATAGAGTCATAGAGTCATTTACAGCAAAGACGGGGGGCCATTCAGCCCATGATTTCCATGCTGGCTCTCCACGGAGCTACTCAGTCAGTCCCACTCTCCCACTTGATCCCCCAAATCCCTGCCAGTCTATTTCCTCCAAGTGCCCATCCAATTCCCTTTTGAAATCATTGATTCTTTCCACTTCCACCACCCTGGTGGGCAGTGAGTTCCAGGTCATTACCACCCACTGTGTAAAAAAAGTTCTTCCTCACATTCCCCCCTGCATCTCTCACCTAAAACCTTCAATCTGTGTCTCCGAGTCCTTGTACCATTAGTTAATGGGAAAAGTATTTCCTTGTCTAACTTATCTAAACCTGTCATAACCTTGTACACTTGTATCAAATCTCCCCTCAATCTCCTTTGCTCCAGGGAGAACAACCCCAGCTTTTCCAACCTAACCTTGTAACTAAAATCCCCCATCCCTGGAACCATTCTGGTAAATCTCCTCTGCACCCTTCTCAAGGACCCTCACATCCTTCCTAAAGTGTGGTGACCAGAACTGGACCCAATACTCCAGTTGGGGGCCTAACCAGAGCTTTATAAAGGTTCAGCTTAACTTCCCTGCTTTTGCACTCAATGTCTCTGTTTCTGATCTGTGGGAGGGTGTTAAGTATTAAGGATCTGTAATTATTATGAATAATCTTTGGGAGGGTTCACACTCGGAGTGTACAGCCCTCCCTATTGTCACCATGCTTGCTCACATTCTTGTTTCAACATTTAACATTGGTAATTAATTGGTAACATTTCCCCAGTTGATTTTACTGTGTCAACAGTCACGGTGTAGTTACAGGTTCTGCCCACTGGACAGCAGCGTGGAGTGAGTTCCAGAAATCTCCCTCGGAACTTTCTGGCCATCTTGTACAGTCACAGAAAACAAATGAACCTTCCTGAACTGCCCGGGGTCAAGCTCACAGGGAAAGATCCCATGGCAGGAGAGTTCTCCCCAGTGTCCTCGGCCAGTATTTCCACTCAACCAACACGTAAAGCCCGTGATTGGGTCATTATCACAAGGCTGTGCTGTGCACAGATTGGCTGCTGTGTTTCCTACATTACAGCAGTGACTACACTTCAAGTAGCACTTCATTGGCTGTAAGGCTCATTGTAATGTCCTGAGGTGGTGAAAGGTGCCATATAAATTCCCCAGAGGTCACAAATTGGGAATAATAGTTTATCTTGCTGGGCAAATATAAGGAGCAATTCGAGCGAAGCAGCTGGTGTGGGACTGGAGTCACCTGTAGCCCAGACTGGGTCAGGGCTCCCAGCCAAGCTGTTCCAGTACAGCTACAACACTGGCATCTACCCTGCAATGTGGAAAATTGCCCAGGTATGTCCTGTGCACAAAAAGCAGGACAAATCCAACCCGGCCAATTACCACGCCATCAGTCTACTCTCAATCATCAGTAAAGTGATGGAGGGTGTCATCAACAGTGCCATCAAGCAGCACTTGCTTAGCAATAACCTGCTCAGTGATGCTCAGTTTGGGTTCCACCAGGGCCACTCAGCTCCTGACCTCATTACAGCCTTGGTTCAAACATGGACAAAAGAGCAAAAGAGGTGAGAGTGACTGCCCTTGACATCAAGGCAGCATTTGACCGAGTATGGCATCAAGGAGCCCTAGCAAAACTGAAGTCAATGGGAATCAGGGGGTAAACTCTCCGCTGGTTGGAGTCATACCTAGCGCAAAGGAAGATGGTTGTGGTTGTTGGAGGTCAATCATCTGAGCTCCAGGACATCACTGCAGGAGTTCCTCAGGGTAGTGTCCTAGGCCCAACCATCTTCAGCTGCTTCATTAATGACCTTCCTTCAATCATAAGGTCAGAAGTGGGGATGTTCGCTGATGATTGCACAATGTTCAGCACCATTCGCAACTCCTCAGATACTGAAGCAGTCTGTGTAGAAATGCAGCAAGACCTGGACAATATCCAGGCTTGGGCTGATAAGTGGCAAGTAACATTTGCGCCACACAAGTACCAGGCAATGACCATCTCCAACAAGAGAGAATCTAACCATCTCCCCTTGACATTCAACGGCATTACCATCACTGAATCCCCCACTATCAACAGAAACTGAACTGGAGTAGCCATATAAATACCGTGGCTACAAGAGCAGGTCAGAGGCTAGGAATCCTAAGGCGAGTAACTCACCTCCTGACTCCCCAAAGCCTGTCCACCATCTACAAGGCACAAGTCAGGAGTGTGATGGAATACTCTCCACTTGCCTGGATGGCTGCAGCTCCAACAACACTCAGAAAGCTCAACACCATCCAGGACAAAGCAGCCCGCTTGATTGGCACCCCATCTACAAACATTCACTCCCTCCACCACCGATGCACAGTGGCAGCAGTGTGTACCATCTACAAGATGCACTGCAGCAATGCACCAAGGCTCCTTCGACAGCACCTTCCAAACCTGCGACCTCTACCAACTAGAAGGACAAGGGCAGCAGATGCATGGGAACACCACCACCTGCAAGTTCCCCTCCAAGTCACACACCATCCTGACTTGGAACTATATCGCCGTTCCTTCACTGTCACTGGGTCAAAATCCTGGAACTCCCTTCCTAACAGCACTGTGGGTGTACTTACCCCACATGGACTGCAGCGGTTCAAGAAGGCAGCTCACCATCACCTTCTCAAGGGCAGTTAGGGATGGGCAATAAATGCTGGCCTGGCCAGTGATGCCCACATCCCATGAATGAATAATAAAAGGATGGTAAGGTCCATCTCTGTGTGGGGCCATTACTGAATCCACTGGGATTGTAATAACCATTTCTTGGATTTAACACATTGAATTTCACTCCTTGCCTTGGTGACATTGGGGGGGTGGGAGGGGGAGTGAGGGGGGTGGGAATAATTTGATCTCAGGACCTCTACGGCTCCAGTCCCACAACAGGAGCTCTGTGCTATCTGGGTGTAGACATGCTCGTGCTTCAGTGCTTTCCACAGCCTGTCTCTTTATGACCTGCAGAAACCTCAACATAAAGTAGTTCAGTTCAACCCTGTCCCCAGTGTGGAGCTCCAGCAGGTGACAGTAAGGTGGTTCAGTTCAACCCTGTCCCCAGTGTGGAGCTCCAGCAGGTGACAGTAAGGTGGTTCAGTTCAACCCTGTCCCCAGTGTGGAGCTCCAGCAGGTGACAGTAAGGTGGTTCAGTACAATCCTGTCCCCAGTGTGGAACTGTAGCAGGTGACAGTAAGGTGGTTCAGTTCAACCCTGTCCCCAGTGTGGAGCTCCAGCACGTGACAGTAAGGTGGTTCAGTTCAACCCTATCCCCAGTGTGGAGCTCCAGCACGTGACAGTAAGGTGGTTCAGTTCAACCCTGTCCCCAGTGTGGAGCTCCAGCAGGTGACAGTAAGGTGGTTCAGTACAACCCTGTCCCCAGTGTCGATCTCTAGCAGGTGACAATAAAGTGGTTCAGTCCAATCCTGTCCCCAGTGTGGAGCTGTAGCAGGTGACAGTAAGGTGGTTCAGTGCAACCCTGTCCCCAGTGTGGAGCTCCAGCAGGTGACAGTAAGGTGGCTCACTACATACATGTCCCAGTGTGGAGCTCCCACAGATGATGGTAATGTGGTTCAGTAAGTACATGCCCCAGTGTGGAGCTCCAGCGGGTGACAATAATGTGGTTCAGTCCGTGCTAGTCCCCAGTGTAGAGCTCCGGCAGGTGAGGGTAAGGAGGTTCACTGGCTGGATTGCATCTATTTTAGCGCAAGGAATCTTACTAATAAGGCTGATGAATTGAGGGCATTGATTAGCACATGGGATTATGATATTATTGCTATCACAGAGACATGGCTGAGGGAAGGGCAGGACTGGCAGTTCAATATTCCAGGTTATAGAATCTTCAGGCGTGACAGGGGAGGGGATAAAAGAGGAGGTGTTATTGCACTGTTGATCAAGGAGGGATGATATCTTAGTATGTTCCTCAAATGAGGCCATAAGGGTAGAACTTAAAAACAAAAACGGGGCAATCACTTGGCTGGGAGTGTACTACAGGCCTCCAAACAGTCAGGGAGAGATAGAGGAGAGATATGTAGGCAAATCTCAGAGAGGTGTAAAAATAATAGGGTAATAATAGTAGGGGATTTCAACTTACCTAATATCAACTGGGATAGTCTTAGTGCAAAAGGGTAAAAGGGGAAGGAATTCTTAAAATGCATACAGGAGAGATTTTTGAGCCAGTATGCAGAAAGTCCGACAAGAGAAGGGGCAGTACTGGTCATAATCCTAGGAAATGAAGCTGGACAAGTGGTAGAAGTGTCAGTGGGGGCGCATTTCGGGGATAGTGACCATAACTCTGGAAGATTTAAGGTAGTTATGGAAAAGGACAAAGATGGACGGAAAATAAAGGTACTGAATTGGGGGAAGGCCGATTTCAATATGATAAAACAGGATCTGGCCAAAGTGGACTGGGAGCTGCTACTTCTAGGAAAGTCTACATCAGACCAGTGGGAGTCATTCAAAGAGGAAATAGTGAGAACTCGGAGCCAACATGTACCAGTTAAGGTGAAGGGTAGGACCAACAAGTCCAGGAAACCCTGGATGTCAAGGGATATAGAGGATTGGATAAGGGAAAAAAAGGAGGCTGATGGCAGATTCAGAGTGCTGAAAACAGCGGAGGCTCTAGAGGAGTATGGAAAGTGTAGGGGGGGTACTTAAAAAAATAAATTAGGAGAGCGAAGAGGGGACATGAAAAAACACTGGCAGACAAGATAAAGGAAAATCCTAAGGCATTTTAAAAGTATATTAAGGGCAAGAGGATAACCAAGGAAAGAGTAGGGCCCATTAGGGACCAGTGACAATCTGTGTGTGGAGCCAGAGGACATAGGTGAGGTTTTAAATGATTACTTTTCATCTGTGTTCACTATGGAGGATGATGTAGGTGTAGAGATCAGGGAGGGGGATTGTGACATACTTGAACATATTAGCAATGAAAGGGAGGAGGTATTAGATGTTTTAGCTGACTTAAAAGTGGATTAGTCCCCAGGCCCAGATGAGATGTATGCCAGGCTGTTACGTGAGGCAAGGGAGGTGATAGCAGGGGCTCTGACACAAATTTTCAAATCCTCTCTGGCCACAAGAGAGGTACCAGAGGACTGGAGGACAGTGAATGTGGTACCATTATTCAAGAAGGGTAGCAGGGATAAACCAGGTAATTACAGGCCGGTGAGTCTCACATCAGTGGTAGGGAAAATATTGGAAAAAATTCTGAGGGACAGGATTAATCTCCACTTGGACAGGCAGAGATTAATCAGGGATAGTCAGCATGGCTTTGTCAGGGGGAGATAGTGTCTAACTAACTTGACTGAATTTTTCGAGGAGGTGACTGGATGTGTAGATGAGGGTAAAGCAGTTGATGTAGTCTACATGGACCTCAGTAAGGTTTTTGATAAGATTCCACATGGGAGATTGGTTAAGAAGGTAAGAGCCTTTGGGATCCAGGGAAATTTAGCAAATTGGATCCAAAATTGGCTTAGTGACAGGAGGCAGAGGGTGTTGGTCGAGGGTTGTTTTTGCGAGTGGAAGCCTGTGACCAGTGGTGTACCGTAGGGATCGGTGCTGGGACCCTTGCTGTTTGTAGTCTACATTAATGATTTAGACATGAATATAGGAGGTATGATCAGTAAATTCGCAGATGACACGAAAGTTGGTGGTGTTGTAAATAGTGAGGAGGAAATCCTTAGATTACAGGACGATAGAGATGGGCTGGTAAGATGGGCAGAGCAGTGGCAAATGGAATTTAATCATGAGAAGTGTGAGGTGATGCATTTTGGGAGGACTGACAAGGCAAGGGAATATACAATGGATGGTAGGACAATAGGAAGTAGAGGGTCAGAGGGACCTTGGTGTACTTGTCCATAGATCACTGAAGGCAGCAGCACAGGTAGATAAGGTGGTTAGGAAGGCATATGGGAGACTTGCCTTTATTAGCCGAGGCATAGAATATAAGAGCAGGGAGGTTATGATGGAGCTGTATAAAATGCTAGTTAGGCCACAGCTGAAGTATTGTGTACAGTTCTGAGCACCACACTATAGGAAGAATGTGATTACACTGGAGAGGGTGCAGAGGAGATTCACCAGGATGTTGCCTGGGCTGGAGCATTTCAGCTATGAAGAGAGACTGGAAAGAATCGGGTTGTTTTCCTTAGAGCAGAGAAGGCTGAGGGGGGACTGGATTGATGTATACAAAATTATGAGGGACATTGATAGGATAGATAGGAAGAAACGTTTTCCCTGAGCAGAGGGATCAATTACCAGGGGGCATAGATTTAAGGTAAGGTGCAGGAGGTTTAGAGGGGATTTGAGGAAACGTTTTTTCACCCAGCGGGTGGTTGGAATCTGGAACGCACTGCCTGAAGGGGTGGTAGAGGCAGAAACCCTCAAAACATTTAAGAAATATTTAGATGTGCACTTGAAACGCCACAGCATACAAGGCTATGGGCCAAGTGCTGGAAAATGGGATTAGAATGGATAGGTGCTTGATGGCCAGCACAGACACGACGGGCCAAAGGGCCTGTGTCTGTGCTGTATGACTCTATGAATCTATGACTGCATACCTGTCCCAAGTGTGGAGCTCCAGCAGATGATGGTAAGGAGGTTCACTGCATACCTGTCCCCAGTGTGGAGCTCCAGCAGATGATGGTAAGGCGGTTCATTGCATACCTGTCCCCAGTGTGGAGCTCCAGCAGATGACAGTAAGGAGGTTCACTGCATATCTGTCCCCAGTGTGGAGCTCCAGCGGGTGAGAGCAAGGTGGTTCAGTCTGTACAAGTCCCAGTGTGGAGCTCCAGCGTTGACTTCTGCCTTCCACTGTGTTCCCTTACAGAAAATGGAGTGGACCCTGAGGACATTTGAAAACCTGATCCTGGCAGCATCGGACCAGATGCATCTGGATGACCCAATGAGCTTAGAAAATACCCAGAATCTAATCAGCCATTTCCAGCAGCTCGATCGTATTGAGTCTCTGAGTGAACAGATTGCTTTCCTGGAGGAGAGACTAGATTCCTGTAAGTGACACTGACCCCAGTGTGACTCGGTGTCTGTGAGTATATGTATGAATTCATGTTCAAACGTTCCCATTCCTGCCCCGTGGCCAGCCCACCAAACAGCTGGGTAGTCACTGGGAATGTTCCAGAAGGACTGCAGTGCTGGGGTCAATGTCAGGCTGGGAGAGCTGGCATCAGTAAGCAGAGAGAGGTGACAGTCAATCTGCTGTATACACTGCAGCAGCCTCGGATTACACTCAGCTATTGAGGGCTCGACATTGGAGGCTGTGTTTCTGGGTGGTGAGATTGAACCTGGATGCATGCCAGTCACAGGAATGTTCATTCACAGAATCCCACACTCTTGTCTCTGTACCGGTCCCAGTCTCCACTCCCCGTCTGTACCGGTCCCAGTCTCCACTCCCCGTCTTGGATGGTTCTTGTGGAATTTCAGCTGGTGTGTCTTGCCTCCTGGTTTGCCTGGAGGCAGAGCAATCTGATTGGGTTTCTGCTGCTGATCCTTCCCAGTGACTCTCCCTGGAAGCTGTGGGTGGGATTAGGCCCAGGTGTGAAGCCCGCATTTGTTGAATGCCCCAAATGTGCCCCCACTCGTCTGCCAAACACGGAGCAGAGCGACACGAGAATGAGACAGAGAGCGAGGGGGAGAGGAAGAGAGAGAGATTCACACTCTGGATAAGACTTTTGGTCACATTCGGCAGCCTTTCCAGAAATCCCACTCTTTCCTCCGTGGAGAAATTACTCCTTTCCTCTTGAATCCATTTGCCGAGCTCAAGAATGTAAAACCTTCCAGTCCGCTCCGCACAGCAGCTGCGTTTTGCTGAAGGCAATTGTCGATCCATAAATAAAAGCAAAATACTGCGGATGCTGGAAATCTGAAATAAAAACAAGAAACACTGGAATCACTCAGCAGGTCTGGCAGCATCTGTGGAGAGAGAAGCAGAGTTAATGTTTCGGGTCAGTGACCCTTCATCAGAACCCCATGTCAATCCATAAATCCTTGCATGAAAGCATGTTTGTTCCCTGAAGTGTTTCGGAATGGAGGTGTTTGCAGTTTTACTTACACAGCTGAAAACTGGTTTAATGTGGGTTTACAGTGAGCGTGATGCTTTTTGAAATGAATTCCAAAAGTGACTGAAGCTTCCTTTGGGATGAGAGTAATGGGCACCTGTAAACTCTGTGATCTTTTGTGCAGAGTTACCAGCGAACTGGGCTGGAGAAAGCCCAGGGCTGACTGACCTATCAGCCCATGACTGCACTCAATGCTCCATCAGTCTGATGCCCAAGCCTTGCAGCTGACTAAAATACTATCTCCAGAACGGCCGAGGAAAGAACTATCTGACACTCTGCTATTCCCCCTTATCTTGCAGGTTCCTGCCACGACCAAAACTAGTGGAGATGGTTAGAGATCCTGGTTAGTGAGTGAGCTGCTCTGTGTCTCTCTCTGCCCAGGGTCCGGGACAGTTCCACGTGTGTCTCGGAGACCTGCCGATGGGGATCTGCCCCTCTCAATGGTGCTTTGTTATGTACTGTAACCACGCCCGGGAATCTCAGACACAGCTTGTGCCCGGTTCAGGATGTGTAATATTCTCACAGGCAGTAGTAATTTCAAACTCCTCCAAGGCGTTCATTGTAAATATTGTTTTTCTATTTTTCTAATTTATATTTGCAAGACGGGTCAATAAATGCATTGTGTTTGGGAGCGTGAATTCCCTGAAGTTATTCGCTTGATTTGCTTTAGCATAAGATCTAACGGAAATGTCAGAGAAGCATAGAATGGATACAGCACAGCTGGAGGCCTTTCGGTCCATCGTGTCCATGTTTGCTCTCTGCAAGAGCAACTCACCCATTCCCACTCCCTCCCCTTTTCACCGGAGACCTGCAAACCATTTCTCTTCACAGAATTATCCAACTCTCTTTCGAAAGCCTCGATCAAACCTGCCTCCACCACACTCTCAGTGCATTCCAGATCCTAACCACAATTAAACCTGCCTCCACCACACTCTCAGTGCATTCCAGATCCTAACCAGAATTAAACCTGCCTCCACCACACTCTCAGTGCATTCCAGATCCTAACCACAATTAAACCTGCCTCCACCACACTCTCAGTGCATTCCAGATCCTAACCACAATTAAACCTGCCTCCACCACACTCTCAGTGGGTTTTAGATCCGACCAATCACTTTGTGAAAACGTCATCATTGTTTCTTTGGCCAATCACATTAAGTCAGTGCCCTCTGGTTCTGATACCTCCGGCCAATCGGTACAGTTTCTCTCGATCTACTCTGTTTGGACATCTCATTATTTTGAACACCTCGATCAAATCTCGTCTTAATCTTTTCTTTTCCAAGTAGAGCAACTGGTACCAGTGACTCCCGGTCTACACCCGGTGCCAGTGACTCCAGCACTACACCCGGTGCCAGTGAAACCCAGTCTATACCCGGTGCCAGTGAAACCCAGTCTATACCCGGTGCCAGTGACTCCTGGTGCCAGTGACTCCCGGTCCACACCCGGTGCCAGTGAAACCCAGTCTACACCCGGTGCCAGTGACCCCCGGTGCCAGTGAAACCCAGTCTACACCCGGTGCCAGTGACTCCTGGTGCCAGTGACTCCCGGTCGACACCCAGTGCCAGTGACTCCTGGTCTATAATAAAAGCAAAATACTGTAGATGCTGGAAATCTGAAATAAAAATAAGAAATGCTGGAAAAACTCAGCAGGTCTGACAGCATCTGTGGAGAGAGAAGCAGAGTTGACGTTTCAGGTCAGTGACCCTTCTTCAGAACTGGCAGATATTAGAAATGTGAAAGATTTTAAGTAAGTAAAGCGGGGGTGGGGAAGAGATAACAAAGGAGAAGGTGTAGATAGGATAAGGTCACAGAGAATAACCGACCAGAAGGCCTTGGAACAAAGGCAAACGGTGTGTTTAAGGTGTGCTGAAAAGACAAAGCATTAGTACAGAGAGGGTGTTAATGACTGTAAAGCACAGAGCACTCCAATCACAAACATAAAAAAACACATTAAAATAAAACAGTGGGTAAGCACAGTGGAAAGAAACTAAACAAACTGAAAAACCAAAAAATAAATAAAAAAAAGGAAAAAGGAAAAAGAGAAACAAGAAAAAAAAGAAAAAATAACTAAGCATAAATTGGGGGCCCGTCATGCTCTGAAATTATTGAACTCAATGTTCAGTCCGGCAGGCTGTAGTGTGCCTAATCGGTAAATGAGATGCTGTTCCTCGAGCTTACGTTGATGTTCACTGGAACACTGCAGCAATCCCAGGACAGAGATGTGAGCATGAGAGCAGGGGGGAGTGTTGAAATGGCAAGCAACCGGAAGCTCAGGGTCCTGCTTGCGGACTGAGCGGAGATGTTCCGCAAAGCGGTCACCCAGTCTGCGTTTAGTCTCCCCAATGTAGAGGAGACCACATTGTGAGCAGCGAATACAGTATACTACATTGAAAGAAGTACAAGTAAATCACTGCTTCACCTGAAAGGAGTGTTTGGGGCCTGGGATAGTGAGGAGAGAGGAGGTAAATGGGCAGGTATTACACCTCCTGTGATTGCAGGGGAAGGTGCCCTGGGACGGGGACGAGGTGGTGGGGGTAATGGAGGAGTGGACCAGGGTGTCACGGAGGGAATGATCCCTTCGGAATGCTGACAGGGGAAGGGAGGGGAAGATGCGACTGGTAGTGGCATCACGCTGGAGGTGGCGGAAATGGTGGAGGATGATCCTTTGGATATGGAGGCTGGTGGGGTGGAAAGTGAAGACAAGGGGAACCCTGTCACAGTTCTGGAAGGGAGGGTGTGAAGAGGTGTAGTCGAGGTAGCTGTGGGAGTCGGTGGGCTTATAATGGATATTAGTAGATAGCCTATCACCAGAGATGGAGACAGAGAAGTCGAGGAAGGGAAGGGAAGTGTCAGAGATGGACCATGTAAAGGTGAGAGAAGGGTGGAAATTAGAAGCAAAGTTGATAAAGTTTTCCAGTTCGGGACGGGAGCAAGAAACAGCACCGATACAGTCACCAATGTACCGGAAAAAGAGTTGGGGGAGGGGGAACAAGGAATGTTCGACATATCCCACAAAATGGCAGGCATAACTAGGACCCATGCGGGTACCCATAGCGACACCTTTTACTTGAAGGAAGTGCGTGGAGTTGAAGGAGAAGTTGTTCAATGTGAGAACAAGTTCAGCCAGGCGGAGGAGGGTGTTGGTGGATGGGGACTGGTTGGGCCTCTGTTCCAGGAAGAAGCGGAGAGCCCTCAAACCATCCTGGTGGGGGATGGAGGTGTAGAGCGATTGGACGTCCATAGTGAAGAGGAGGCGGTTGGGACCAGGAAACTGGAAATTGTCAAAATGACGTAGGGCGTCAGAAGAGTCACGGATGTAGGTGGGAAGAGACTGGACCAGGGGAGAATAGATAGAGTCTAGAAAGGAAGAAATAAGTTCAGTGGGGCAGGAACAGGCTGACACAATGGGTCTGCCGGGACAGTCCCGTTTGTGGATTTTGGGAAGGAGGTAGAAGTGGGCTGTCCGGGGTTGTGGGTCTATGAGGTTGGAAGCTGTAGAGGGAAGATCTCCAGAGGAGATGAGGTCAGTGACAGTCCTGTGGATAGTCAATTGATGTTTGGTGGTGGGGTCATGGTCCAGGAGGAGGTAGTGGTATATACCCGGTACCTGTGACTCCTGGTCTATACCCGGTACCAGTGAAACCCGGTCTGTACCCGGTACCAGTGAATCCCGGACCATGCCCGGTTCCAGTGAATCCCGGACCGTGCCCGGTACCAGAGCGGTCACTCTACACTGACCGAGACTGAGAGGTCACTCCACACTGACCGAGACAGCGTGTACAGTTGCAGTGTCCTCAGGCTCTCCCCTCCCACAGACTGATCGATGCAGCCTGGGAGACTGAGTGTTGTGTGATTTCTGTCTCTCTATCCCTTGCTCTTTTGCTCTCCCCTCCCCCTCTGCCGACCCCTTTGGGTCAGGGATGTGTGTTCTGCAGCTGTCGGTATATGATAAGCCTGCAGCCTTTGTAAAGAGACTCTGAGCCGGGAAGTGACCCAGGCTTTGGCACCAAATTCCCAGCCGAGCCTGACAATAGAAGCCCAAGGTCTCGCCACAATAGTGGGATCGGCCTCTTTGTGTGTTCACGTGTTCCTGCACAAAGATAGCAGCCAAGCTCAGCCTGTGCCCCTCCAATGATAAACTGCCACTAGCACAGGGAACAAAGCAGTACAGTACACACACTGTGAATTGTCAGATTTACATTCCAAGGTCAGAGGTGTCCAGGAAGGGGATCGAGCTCCTAAGGGTGATTTTAAAGTGGTTTATTGAGAAACAATAGTTGAAATACACTGTACAGGTTAAACAGAGAGAAAAGCCACCGACTATGACAGGAGAGAGTAGTTTACTGAGGCCAGAGAGTAAAGAGGCAGAACTCTCCTGTCTGTTCTGTTCACAGCCTACTCCCCTTTCTTCTCTGTCTTCCCGAGCTGTCCGAGGAGTCAAGACATTCTTCCCATATCTTCTTCTGCCCGACGAGGATTGCCCTCTGTCTCTCCGAGCAGCCAATAATATCCATGACATTTGTGGCTGGGAGTTCACCCTAGGTTCATCACCTGTTTGAAACCTAATCAATGACTACAGGACAGGTCCCCAACCACTCGGAGTGGTCACCTCCCCCCTCCTCCATCACTTTAACTCAAGTTCGTCTTTCAGTTGGCCTCACGCTGGGGGCTATTTGTTCACCTTTACTCGGCACTTGTACAGATTAGAGGGTACACGAGATTTCGGAAGACTCCCCCCTATCAGTTTAGGAGTGTTTATCGTG
Source organism: Heterodontus francisci (assembly GCF_036365525.1). Classification (NCBI taxonomy): domain Eukaryota; kingdom Metazoa; phylum Chordata; class Chondrichthyes; order Heterodontiformes; family Heterodontidae; genus Heterodontus; species Heterodontus francisci. The sequence goes on along the minus strand of NW_027140446.1, from coordinate 132,844 downwards.
TCTCGTGACCTCTATATGGTCCCCTCGGGAATGGCCCCCTATCTTTGTTTATGGCAGTGATGTCCCCGATTGCTAAGAGCTGTTTTTCGGACCCTGGAGAGGGATGGAGAGAAAAAACACTTTTCTACAGGTGGTCTCATCGTATCCCGACCATTTCCATAAGGATTCTAGATTATTCTGAGAAGATTCATTTCTTAAACGTCCGATTTAGAAACATGGAAAAATAGGAGCAGGAGTAGGCCATTCGGCCCTTCGAGCCTGCACCACCATTCAATACGATCATGGCTGATCATCCAAACTCAGTACCCTGTTCCCGCTTTCTCCCCGTACTCCTTGATCCCTTTAGCCCTAAGAATTATATCAAACTCTTTCTTGAATATATTTCATGATTTGGCCTCAACAGCTTTCCAAGTTGGAGAATTCCACATGTTCACCACTCTCTGGGTGAAGAAATCTCTCCTTATCTCAGTCCTAAATGGCTTATGCCTTATCCTTAGACTGTGACCCCTTGTCCTGGACTCCCCCGCCTTCAGGAATGACCTTCCTGCATCTAGTCTGTCCAATCCTGTTAGAATTTTGTAGGTTTCTATGAGATCCCCTCTCATTCTTCTAAACTCTCGCAAATACAAGCCTAATTAACCCAAACTCTCTTCATATGTCAGTCCTGCCATCCCAGGAATCAGTCTGGTGAACCTTCACTGTACTCCCTCCATAGCAAGAACATCCTTCCTCAGATAAGGAGACCAAAACTACACACAATACTCCAGATGTGGTCTCACCAAAGCCTTGTATAATTGCAGCAAGACATCCTTGCTCCTGTCCTAGAATCCTCTCGCTATGAAGGCCAACATACCATTTGCCTTCTTAACTGCCTGCTGCACCTGCATGCTTACTTTCAGTGACTGGTGCACAAGGGCACCCAGGTCTCGTTGCACCTCCCCCTTTCCCAATCTATCACCGTTCAGATAATAATCTGCTGTTTTGTTTTTGCCACCAAAGTGGATAACCTCACATTTATCCACATTAGACTGCATCTGCCATGTATTTGCCCACTCACTCAACCTGTCCAAATCACACTGGAGCTTCTCTGCATCCTCCTCACAGCTCACACTCCCACCCAGCTTTGTGTCATCTGCAGACTTGGATATATTACATTTAATTCCCTCATCTATATCATTAATATATATTGTGAATAGCTGGAGTCCCAGTACTGATCCCTGCAGTATCCCATTGGTCACTGCCTGCCACCTGGAAAAAGATCTGTTTATTGCTACTCTTTGTTTCCTGTCTGCCAACCAGTTCTCTATCCATCTCAGTACCTTGCCCTCAATCCCATGTGCTTTAATTTTGCACGCTAATCTCTTATGTGGCATCTTATCGAAAGCCTTCTGAAAGTCCAAATACACCATATCCACTGGTTCTCCCTGATCTATTCTACTAGTTACATCCTCAAACAACTCCAGTAGATTTGTGAAGCATGATTTCCCTTTCGGAAATCCGTGTTGACTTTGTCCAATCATGTCATTGTTTTCCAAGTGCTCTGCTATTACATCTTTTATAATGGACTCTAGCATTTTCCCCACTACTGATGTCAGGCTAACTGGTCTATAATTCCCTGTTGTCTCTCTACCTCCCTTTTTAAATAGTGGGGTTACATTAGCTACCCTCCAATCTGTAGGAACTGTTTCACATTCGATAGAATTTTGAAAAATGACCACCAATGCATCTATTATTTCAAGGGTCACTTCCTTAAGTACTCTGGGATGCATACCATCAGGCCCTGGGGATTTATCAGCCTTCAATCCCATCAATTTCCCTAACACCATTTCCCTACTAATACTGATTTCAATTTAATTGGTCTGTCATTTCTTTGTTCCCCATTATAAATTCCCCTGTTTCTGACTGTAAGGGACCCACATTCTTCACTAATCGTTTTCTCTTCACATATCTATAGAAGTTTTTATGTTCTCTGCAAGCTTACTCTCATACTCTATTTTCCCCTTCTTAATCAATCCCTTTGTCCTCCTTTGTTGAATTCTAAACTATTCTCAATCTTCAGGTTTGCTGCTTGTTCTGGCCATTTTATATTTCGCCTCCTTGGATCTAATACTATCCCTAATTTCTTCTGTAAGCCATGGTTGAGCCACCCTTCCTGTTTTTGTTTTGCGCCAGACAGGAATGAACAATTGTTGTAATTCATCCATGTGCTCTTTAAATGCTAGCCATTGCCGATCCACTGTCATCCCTTTAAGAAATGTTCCCCAATCTATCATAGTCAACTCGTGCCTCATACCTTCATAGTTTACTTTATTTAGATAGAGGACCCTAGTCTCAGAATCAATACTCTCACTCCCCATCTTAATGAAGAATTCTGTCATGTTATGGTCGCTCTTCCCCAGGAGACCGCGCGCAACAATCCTTAACTAACCCTTTCTCATTACACAATACCCAGTCTAGAATGGCCTGTCCTCCAGTTGGTTCCTCAACGTATTGGTCCAAAAAACCATCATGTACGCACTCCAGGAATTCCTCCTCGACACCCAGTCCCGTTCCTGTACTCACTGACCAACACTGGCTCCTGGTTAAGCAACACCTTGATCTTAAAATTCTCATCCTCGTTTTCAAATCCCTCCCCATCCTCACCCCTCCCTATCTCTAATCTCCTCCCTGTCCTCACCCCTCCCTATCTCTGTAATCTCCTCCCCGTCCTCACCCCTCCCTATCTCTGTAATCTCCTCCCCGTCCTCACCCCTCCCTATCTCTGTAATCTCCTCCATGTCCTCACCCCTCCCTGTCTCTGTAATCTCCTCCCCGTCCTCACCCCTCCCTGTCTCTGTAATCTCCTCCCCGTCCTCGCCCCCTCCCTGTCTCTGAAATCTCCTCCCCGTCCTCACCCCTCCCTATCTCTGTAATCTCCTCCCCGTCCACGCCCCCTCCCTGTCTCTGTAATCTCCTCCCCGTCCATGCCCCCTCCCTGTCTCTGTAATCTCCTCCCCGTCCTCACCCCTCCCTATCTCTGTAATCTCCTCCCTGTCCTCACCCCTCCCTATCTCTGTAATCTCCTCCCCGTCCTCGCCCGCTCCCTATCTCTGTAATCTCCTCCCCGTCCTCGCCCTCTCCCTATCTCTGTAATCTCCTCCCCGTCCTCACCCCTCCCTATCTCTGTAATCTCCTCCCTGTCCTCACCCCTCCCTATCTCTGTAATCTCCTCCCTGTCCTCACCCCTCCCTATCTCTGTAATCTCCTCCCCGTCCTCACCCCTCCCTATCTCTGTAATCTCCTCCCTGTCCTCGCCCCCTCCCTATCTCTGTAATCTCCTCCCCGTCCTCGCCCCCTCCCTATCTCTGTAATCTCCTCCCCGTTCTCGCCCCCTCCCTATCTCTGTAATCTCCTCCCTGTCCTCACCCCTCCCTATCTCTGTAATCTCCTCCCTGTCCTCACCCCTCCCTATCTCTGTAATCTCCTCCATGTCCTCACCCCTCCCTATCTCTGTAATCTCCTCCCCGTCCTCGCCCCCTCCCTATCTCTGTAATCTCCTTCCCGTCCTCGCCCCCTCCCTATCTCTGTAATCTCCTCCCCGTCCTCGCCCCCTCCCTATCTCTGTAATCTCCTCCCTGTCCTCACCCCTCCGAGATCTCTGCACTCCTCTAATTCCGGCCTCTTGAACATCCCTGATTTTAATCGCTCCACCATTGGTGGCCGTGCCTTCAGCTGCCCGGGGCCTCGAGCTCTGGAATTCCCTCCCTGACCCTCTCCGCCTCTCTTTCCTCCTCACTTTCCTCCTTTATGACACTCCTCAAAACCTACCGCTTTGACCAAGCTTTTGGTCACCTGACCTAATATCTCCCTTTGTGTCTTACTGTCCTACATTGTTTGATAATGCTCCTCTGAAACACCTTGGGACGTTTTGTGATGTTAAGGGCGTGAATTGAACACAAGTTGATGTTGTTCTCTGAGCCTGCCAGAAATAGCAACAGGGTGGGAGCAGATTTCAATTCACAGGGGGCAGCAGTAGAAGAGTGTATAACTGGGTTCACAACACCCTGTGGGGAGGTGTTTATTCACCTGACACCCCCTTCCTGATGTGTTGGTGCATGGCGTGAGGGCCGGCAGTTTGCCCACGACACTCCAGCAGCCCGTCCTGCTGGGCCGGTAAGCACCAGAACGCGAGGTGCCATCACGGAGTTCAAAGCCGAATGGTCACACGATGTCTGCACGCAGATTTCCCAGTCCAGGTCATTCAGTGGCTGAGAACAGCAGACAGAATCTTGGCCTTGCGTTCCTCGCCATTCTGGGAGTATCAAGGCCAGTGTTTGTTTTTGGTTGACATCACTCATCATGGCGAAGAGGCCCTGGGAGAATGACACTTTGATATCACAGTGGCCAGATCATGTTCTGAAGCAAAGACAATAGCTAAACCATGACCTGGGTTGGCCTGGCGCCCAGTAACAAACAGCACACATTACAGAAGGTGACAAAGACACAGTGCAGCGATTTCCCATTGTTCTCAACACGCACACACCCAATCCCCATCAGTATAACAGGAGAAATAGGAACAGGGCTGGGCCACTCAGCCCCTCGAGCCTGCTCCACCATTCAATAAGATCAGGGCGGATCATTCTCAACTCCACCTTCCCGCACGATCCCCGTATCCCTTCATTCCCTTGGAATCGCAGAATGGTTACAGCACAGAAAGAGTCCATTCAGCCGATCGTGTCGGTGCCAGGTCTGTGCAAGAGCAATTCAGCCAGTCTCACTCTCCTGCCTTTTCCCCCGTAGCCCTGCAAATTTATTCACCAGATAATTATCCAGTTCTCTTTCAAAAGACCAATTAAACCTGCCTCCACCACACTCTCCGTGCATTCCAGATCCTAGAAGAACAAAGAACAGTACAGCACAGGAACAGGCCATTCGGCCCTCCAAGCCTGTGCTGATCTTGATGCCTGCCTAAACTAACACCTTCTGCACTTCCGAGGACCGTATCCCTCTATTCCCTTCCTATTCATATATTTGTCAAAATGCCTCTTAAACGTCACTATCGTACCTGCTTCCACCACCTCCCCCGGCAGCAAGTTCCAGGCACTCACCACCCTCTGTGTAAAGAACTTGCCTCGCGCATCCCCTTTAAACTTTGCCCCTCTCACCTTGAAACTATGTGCCCTAGTAACTGACTCTTGCACCCTGGGAAAAAGCTTCTGACTCTCCACTCTGTCCATGCCGCTCATAACTTTGTAAACCTCTATCATGTCACCCCTCCACCTCCGTCATTCCAGTGAAAAAAATCCGAGTTTATCCAACCTCTCCTCATAGCTAATGACCTCCAGACCAGGCAACATCCTGGTAAACCTCTTCTGTACCCTCTCCAAAGCCTCCACGTCCTTCTGGTAGTGTGGCGACCAGAATTGCACGCAATATTCTAAGTGTGGCGCAGATCTCTCTGCCTGTCAATACTCCTAAGGGTTCTGCCATTTACTGTATTCTTCCCACCTGCAATAGACCTTCCAAAATGCATTACCTCACATTTGTCTGGATTAAACTCCATCTGCCATTTCTCCGCCCAAGTCTCCAACCGATCTATATCCTGCTGTATCCTCTGACAATCCTCATCACTCTCTGCAACTCCACCAACCTTTGTGTCATCCGCAAACTTACTAATCAGACCAGCTACATTTTCCTCCAAATCATTTATATATACTGCAAACAGCAAAGGTCCCAGCACTGATCCCTGCGGAGCACCACTAGTCACAGCCCTCCATTCAGAAAAGCACCCTTCCACTGCTACCCTCTGTCTTCTATAACAGAGCCAGTTCTGTATCCATCTTGCCAGCTCACCTCTGATCCCGTGTGACTTCACCTTTTGTACCAGTCTGCCATGAGGGACCTTGTCAAAGGCTTTACTGAAGTCCATATAGATAATATCCACTGCCCTTCCTTCATCAATCATCTTCGTCACTTCTTCAAAAAACTCAATCAAATCAGAGAGACACGACCTCCCCTTCACAAAACCATGCTGCCTCTCGCTAATAAATCCATTTGTTTCCAAATGGGAGTAAATCCTGTCCCGAGGAATCCTCTCTAATAATTTCCCTACCACTGACGTAAGGCTCACCGGCCTATAATTTCCTGGATTATCCTTGCTACCCTTCTTAAACAAAGGAACAACATTGGCTATTCTCCAGTCCTCTGGGACCTCACCTGTAGCCAATGAGGATGCAAAGATTTCTTCTTCTTCTTCTTCAATTCTAGAGTGACAGACTCTTCCACAGGTGTCCTACTGTCTTTATATTCCTCAAGGGATTCATGTGTTCCTAGCCTTCCAGCCCATACAAATGCTTCCTTTTTCTTTTTGACTCGGCTCTCAATATCCCTCATTATCCAAGGTTCCCAGAACTTGCCAAACTTATCCTTCTTCCTCACAGGAACATGCCGGTCCTGGATTCTAATCAACTGACGTTTGAAAGACTCCCACATGTCAGATGTTGATTTACCCTCAAACAGCCACCCCCAATCTAAATTCTTCAGTTCCTGCCTAATATTGTTATAATTAACCTTCCCCCAATTTAGCACCTTCACCCGAGGACTACTCTTATCCTTATCCAAAAGTACCTTAAAATTTATGGAATTATGGTCACTGTTCCCAAATTGCTCCCCTACTGAAACTTTGACCACCTCGCCGGGCTCATTCCCCAATACCAGGTCCAGTACGGCTCCATCCCTAGTTGGACTATCTACATACTGTTTCATGAAGCCCTCCTGGATGCTCCTTACAAATTCTGCCCCATCCAAGCCCCTCGCACTAAGTGAGTCCCAGTCAATATAGGGGAAGTTAAAATCACCCACCACTACAACCCTGTTACATTTACATCTTTCCAAAATCTGTCTACATATCTGCTCCTCTACATCCCGCTGGCTGTTGGGAGGCCTGTAGTAAACCCCCAACATCGTGACTGCACCCTTCCTATTCCGGACCTCCACCCATATTGCCTCGCTGCGTGACCCCTCTGAGGTGTCCTCCCGCAGTACAGCTGTGATATTCTCCTTAACCAGTAATGCAACTCCCCCACCCCTTTTACACCCCCCTCTATCCCGCCTGAAGCTTCTAAATCCTGGAACATTTAGCTGCCAATCCTGCCCTTCCCTCAACCAAGTCTCTGGAATAGCAACAACATCATAGTTCCAAGTACTAATCCAAGCTCTAAGTTCATCTGCCTTACCTGTTATACTTCTCACATTGAAACAAATGCACTTCAGACCACCAGTCCCACTGTGCTCAGCAACATCTCCCTGCCTGCCCTTCCTCCTAGTCTTACTGGCCTTATTTACTATGTCCTCCTCATTTACTTCACTTGCTGTCCTACTGCTCTGGTTCCCACCCCCCTGCCACACTAGTTTAAACCCTCCCGAGTGACGCTAGCAAACCTCGCAGCAAGGATATTTGTGCCCCTCCAGTTTAGATGCAACCCGTCCTTCTTGTACAGGTCCCATCTGTCCCTGAAGAGAGCCCATGGTCCAGATATCTGAAACCCTCCCTTCTACACCAGCTGTTCAGCCACGTGTTTAGCTGCACTATCTTCCTATTTCTCACCTCACTGGCACGTGGCACAGGGAGTAATCCCGAGATTACTGGAGTGCTGCACTGTCAGAGGGTCAGTACTGAGGGAGTGCTGCACTGTCAGAGAGTCAGTACTGAGAGAGAGCTGCACTGTCTGAGGGTCAGTACTGAGGGAGTGCTGCACTGTCGGAGGGTCAGTACTGAGGGAGTGCTGCACTGTCAGAGGGTCAGTACTGAGGGAGTGCTGCACTGTCAGAGGGTCAGTACTGAGGGAGTGCTGCACTATCAGAGAGTCAGTACTGAGGGAGAGCTGCACTGTCAGAGGGTCAGTACTGAGGGAGTGCTGCACTGTCAGAGAGTCAGTACTAAGGGAGAGCTGCACTGTCAGAGGGTCAGTACTGAGGGAGTGCTGCACTGTCAGAGGCTCAGTACTGAGGGACAGCTGCACTGTCGGAGGGTCAGTACTGACGGAGTGCTGCACTGTCGGACGGTCAGTACTGAGGGAGTGCCGCACAGTCGGAGGGACAGTAATGAGGGAGTGCTGCACAGTCGGAGGGAGAGTACTGAGGGAGTGCTGCACTGTCAGAGGGTCAGTACTGAGGGAGTGCTGCACTGTCAGAGGGTCAGTACTGAGGGAGTGCTGCACTGCTGGAGGGTCAGTACTTAGGGAGTGCCGCACTGTCAGAGGGTCAGTACTGAGGGAGTGCTGCACTGTCGGAGGGTCAGTACTGAGGGAGTGCTGCACTGTCGGATGGTCAGTACTGAGGGAGTGCTGCACTGTCAGAGGGTCAGTACTGAGGGAGTGCTGCACTGTCGGAGGGTCAGTACTGAGGGGTGCTGCACTGTCAGAGGGTCAGTACTGAGGGAGTGCTGCACTGTCAGAGGGTCAGTACTGAGGGAGTGCTGCACTGGTGGATTGTCACTACTGAGGGAGTGCTGCACTGTCAGAGGGTCAGTATTGAGGGAGTGCTGCACTGTCAGAGGGTCAGCACTGAGGGAGTGCAGCACTGTCAGAGGGTCAGTACTGAGGGAGTGCTGCACTGTCAGAGGGTCAGTACTGAGGGAGTGCTGCACTGTCAGAGGGTCAGTACTGAGGGAGTGCTGCACTGTCAGAGAGTCAGTACTGAGGGAGAGCTGCACTGTCAGAGGGTCAGTACTGATGGAGTGCTGCACTGTCAGAGGGTCAGTACTGAGGGAGTGCTGCACTGTCAGAGGGTCAGTACTGAGGGAGTGCTGCACTGTCAGAGAGTCAGTACTGAGGGAGAGCTGCACGGTCAGAGGGTCAGTCCTGAGGGAGTGCTGCACTGTCGGAGGGTCAGTACTGAGGGAGTGCTGCACTGTCAGAGGGTCAGTACTGAGGGAGTGCTGCACTGTCAGAGGGTCAGTACTGAGGGAGTGCTGCACTATCAGAGAGTCAGTACTGAGGGAGAGCTGCACTTTCAGAGGGTCAGTACTGAGGGAGTGCTGCACTGTCAGAGAGTCAGTACTAAGGGAGAGCTGCACTGTCAGAGGGTCAGTACTGAGGGAGTGCTGCACTGTCAGAGGGTCAGTACTGAGGGAGTGCTGCACTGTCGGAGGGTCAGTACTGAGGGATTGCTGCACTGTCAGAGGGTCAGTACTGAGGGAGTGCTGCACTGTCAGAGGGTCAGTACTGAGGGAGTGCTGCACTGTCGGATTGTCAGTACTGAGGGAGTGCTGCACTGTCAGAGGGTCAGTACTGAGGGAGTGCTGCACTGTCGGAGGGTCAGTACTGAGGGAGTGCAGCACTGTCAGAAGGTCAGTACTGAGGGAGTGCTGCACTGTCGGAGGGTCAGTACTGAGGGAGTGCAGCACTGTCAGAGGGTCAGTACTGAGGGAGTGCTGCACTGTCGGAGGGTCAGTACTGAGGGAGTGCTGCACTGTCAGAGGGTCAGTACTGAGGGAGTGCTGCACTGTCGGAGAGTCAGTACTGAGGGATTGCTGCACTTGGCCTAAGGACACAAAACAGTGAATTATGGTAAATGGTTGTTTTTCAGACTGGAGGATGGTAGATATTTGTGTTCCCCAAGGGTCAGTCCTGTGACCACTGCTTTTTTTGCTGCATATAAATGACTTTGATCTCGATTTACAGAGTAAAATCACAAAATGTGCCGATGACACCAAATTTGGAGGTGAGGCAAACAGAGAGGATGATATGAACTGCCTGCAACAGGACTGTGATAGGCTAACAGAATGGGCAGAGAGGTGGCAGATGGAATTTGTGTGAGGTGATGCAGAAGGGATAGGGAGAGGCAATATATACTAAGTGGTACAGTTCTAAAGAGTGTACAGGAACAGAGGGACCTGGGGGTGAATGTGTATCGATCTTCGAGGGTGACAGGACATATTGAGAGAGTGGTTAGTAAAGCAGATGGGATCTTGGCTTTTATAAATAGAGACATTGAGTCCAAAAGCAGGGAAGATATACTGAACCTTTATAAAGCTCTGGTTAGGCCCCCAACTGGAGTATTGGGTCCAGTTCTGGTCACCACACTTTAGGAAGGATGTGAGGGTCCTTGAGAAGGGTGCAGAGGAGATTTACCAGAATGGTTCCAGGGATGAGGGATTTTAGTTACAAGGTTAGGTTGGAAAAGCTGGGGTTGTTCTCCCTGGAGCAAAGGAGATTGAGGGGAGATTTGATACAAGTGTACAAGATTATGACAGGTTTAGATAAGATAGACAAGGAAATACTTTTCCCATTAACTAATGGTACAAGGACTAGGAGACACAGATTGAAGGTTTTAGGTGAGAGATGCAGGGGGGAATGTGAGGAAGAACTTTTTTACACAGTGGGTGGTAATGACCTGGAACTCACTGCCCACCAGGGTGGTGGAAGTGGAAAGAATCAATGATTTCAAAAGGGAATTGGATGGACAGCTGAGAGAAATAAACTGGCAGGGTCACTGGAAATAGAGCCAGGGAATGAGACTGGCTGGATAGATCCGTGGAGAGTCAGCATGTACTCGATGGGCCGAATGGCCTCATTCTGTGCTGTAAATGACTCTATGACTCTCTATGGTTTCCTGATGGCCGGAGCAGAGAGCTGGAATCTGATATATCTCCTTGCTCTTTCAGGAAGTGATTACTGGGTGTTTAGTTTTGCCTGAAATAACACACAAAGCAGTGGAATGTGTTCCCAGTAAAACAGCAGGAAAGCAGTTTTCCCCGGAGAATACCGGGTGTGATTAATGGCACAGTGTGGGGAGTGTGTTGTGTGGGATTGTGCTGTGCCTGTTGATGGGGGAAATCCTGGGGAAAAGCTCATCGAGAGGGTGAGTCAATCAACAACCGGCACTGAGGCACTGATAGAGCAGGAATTTTAAAGAAAGCTGTTTGTTTTGCTCGACATTCCGTGAATCTGTCATCTAAACAGCCGAGGCAGGGAGCTCAGCAACTCACTGCTCAGTAGGGTAAGTGGTACTCAGACGTTGAGTGGGTTCTCTGTTGTCTGTTAACATCTCACACACTGCAGTCTGCTTTAAAACAACATCACAGTGCGATCACAGGCTGGAAAATGTCAATGAGCTCTCGATCGTGTGGATGTCAAAGACAACTTGGCTGATGTCCAGCCTCAGTCAGTCCTCCTTATCCAAGATCTGGACCGATGCCGGAAGCTCAGGAGTACTCAGGAAAAGCACATTTCCAGGCCTTTGGAAACTCGAGGTTGCCCCACCCGAGCACATTGGAATTCGCTGTCACGGTCCACAGCATTCCGAGCTGCAGGGGCATCTGCTGCCTCGGAAAGGACACACGAGTGAAGAGATACCAGTGACCAGTACAGTGTGGAAAAGAGCAGCAGTCTGGACTGTCACTTTCACACACAGATGCAGACAGAGAGACGCACACACGTACACACACACAGATACACACACACAGATACACACACACAGATAAACACACAGATAAACACACGCACACACACACACACACACACACACACACACACACACACACAGACACAGACGTACGCACGCACAGAGAGACGCACCCACACAGACACACACACAGATACACACACACAGATACACACACACACACACAGACGCACACACACACAGATACACACACACAGATACACACACACACACACAGACGTACGCATGCACAGAGAGACGCACACACACACAGACACACACACACACAGATACACACACACAGACGTACGCACACACAGATACACACACACACAGACGTACGCACACACAGAGAGACGCACACACACAGACACAAACACACACAGACACACACACACAGATAAACACACGTGCACACACACACACAGACGTACGCACGCACAGAGAGACGTACCCACACAGACAGACACACACACTGACACACACACACAGAGACGCACACGCACACACACAGACACACACACACACAGAGACACACACACACACAGACGCACACACACACACACACAGACGTACGCACACACAGAGAGACGCACACACACACAGACACATGAGGTTGGGATGTTCATTGTGGTTTCTCTCATACATATGCAGTGAAAAGTTTCCAATCTAATCTGAAGCTTTCCACTGGCTCAATTGGAAAGTTTATTTAATTACCAGGGGAACATCACGTTTAGAAAGGATTGAAAAAACACGTGTTTGCAGTTCACCCTGAAGCCCCCTGGCTTTAATCATATCTTTCTAATCTCGCCCCAATCTCCATTCCCTCCTTCCGAAGTCTCTTATTGGACTGAACTGGGAGAGAAAGATCTTTTAACATATCTTACCAAACTGTCTCTCGTCTTTTCCTTTGAAGTGTTTGTAACTGCGGTTGGCTCTGGGTTTGTAAAACAGCAGAGGGACCCAGCAATCTAAATCTTCAACCACACCCCACCATCACAAACCCTGAGTTGTGTAAAGATTACAAACAAAATGTGTAACAGCTTGTTTTCAGAAGACCATCAGAAATAGGAACAGAAGGAGGACATTCGGCCCCTCAAGCCTGCTCTGCCATTGAATGCGATCATGGCTGATCTTGGGTTTCAGATTCCCTGACCAGGGGAAACAATCTCTCAGTGTTTACCCTTCACAATCTTGTACATTACCAGGAGATTTTAAGCTTGGTTTTCCAACCCTAACGAATTAGCCTTTGATTGGCAGCTATGGAGTTTATTTATAACCCACTTTGTTGTCTGACCAGGCCACATTCTGTGTTCTTCCAGGCAATGCTGTCACTAGGACCATCATTGGTTGGAGGCCAGGTGCAGGGATTCTGAATGGAGATTCTCAGTTTGTTCATAGCTCAGCTGGAAATCAGAACGTCGGAGGGTTCAAACTCCACTCTATACCCTGGGTAGGGTCGGCCGAGCGCAGAGGCAGTGTGTGGATCGGAGGTTTGATGGGATGTTAAAGCCAGTGCCCACTCAGGTGGGTGTACAAGACCCCGGGCACTGCATGAACTAGAGCAGGGGGCTCTCCCCCGATCTCCTGGTCAGCAATAGCCCCTGAAGCAGCATCACTCAAAACAGATTATCCGGTCATCGCTCGGAGTCTCGGCTGGGAGCGTGAGGAGGTTGCGTGGCAGCGTCAGTCAGGTATTTATTAGGAATATAGCAGCAGGAGTAGGCCATTCAGCCCATCGAGTCTGCTCTGACATTCTAGATCATGACTGATCATCTACCTCCAAGCCACTTTCCCCACTATCTCCATATTCCTTCATGTCATTAGTATTCAGATATCTATCAATTTCTGTCTTGAACACACTCAATGATTGAGCTTCCACAGCCTCTGGGTAGAGAATTCCAAAGATCTACCACCCTCCGAGTGAAGAAATTCCTCCTCTTCTCAGTCTTAATGACCTGTCCCTTATTCTCAGACTGTGTCTCCTGGTTCTAGACTCAGCAGCCAGAGGAAACATCCCATCCACATCCATCCTGTCATGTCACGTAAGAATTTTGTAAGTTTCAATGAGATCACCTCTCATTCTTCGAAACTCGAGAGAATACAGACCCAGTTTCCTCAATCTCTCCTCATAAAACAATCCCGCAATCCCAGAGATCAGTCTGATGAACTTCCATTGAACTCCCTCTACGGCAAGTATATCCTTCCTTAGATAAGGAGACCAAAACTTACACAATACTCCAGGTGCAGTCTCACCAAGGCTTTACACAATTGTAACAAGACATCTTTACTCCTGTACTCAAATCCCATTGCAATGAAGGCCAACATACATGGGAACACCACCACCTGCTAGTTCCCCTCCACGTCACACACCATCCTGACTTGGAACTATATCGCCGTTCCTTCACTGTCACTGAGTCAAAATCCTGGAACTCCCTTCCTAACAGCACTGTGGGTGTACCTACCCCACATGGACTGCAGCGGTTCAAGAAGGCAGCTCACCACCGCCTTCTCAAGGGCAATTAGGGATGGGTAATAAATGCTGGCCTGGCCCGTGACACCCACATCGTACGAACGAATAAAAAATAATTTGCCTTCCTAATTACTTGCTGCACCTGAATATTAGCTTATAGTGACTCATGAACAAGGACACCCAGCTCCCTTTGTACACCAACACTTCCCAACCTCTCACCATTTAAGAAAAACTCTGTCTTTCTGTTTTTTCTACCAAAGTGGATCACTTCACACTTATTCACATTATATTCCACCTGCCATGTTCTTGCCCATTCACTTAACCTGTCCAAATCCACTTGAAGCTTCCTTGCATTTTCCTCACAACTCACATTCCCTCCTAGTTTTGTGTCATCAGCCTAGTATTGAACAGTCTAGAGCGAGTTCGCTGGTCTAAATGATAATTTCTCCCTCCCCAATCCTCAGCAAGGTTTGACTGCCCACTATGGCTGCCATTGAGATCAGTAACAAGCAGAGCTCACGAGCGGCAGAAGCTGGGAGATATGGAGTTGCACAAGGATCAGTGCTGGGTCCACTGCCGTCCACAATTTAGATGAATGATTTGGACTTTGGAATCAAAAACACAATTTCTAAAGTTGAGGCTGACATCAAATTGTGGGGGTTGGTAGTTAATACCGGGGAGGGCTGCAACACATTACAGGAGGACATTAATAAACCTGCAGAATCATTGGAAAGTGAACAAGGAGATTGTATATTAAATGGAAAAGAAGAATCTAAACAGGGTCCAGGAGCAAAGGGAGAACAAACTGACAAATCACTAAATGTAGCAACACTGGTTGATAAAACAAAATTACTCGGGTTTGTCCCTCGAGGGGTAGAATTGAAAAGCGGAGACGTTAAACTTGTATCGAGCTTTGGTTACACCACACTCAGAGACTGCAGAGGGTGCAGAGGAGATTTACAAGGATGATAGTGTGGGTGTGTATATCAGGAAAGGATTGGCAGAAGTAAAGACTGAGGGGGAATCTACACAGCTGTTTAAAATTTGGAAAGGTTTTGATAGAGTGGAGACAGAGAGGGAGTGAGGGAAGTCGAATGAGTGAGGGGAGTGAGGGAGGAGAATTGAGAGGGGGTGAGGGAGGGGGGAATGGGTTAGAGCGGAATAGAGAGGAAGATAGAGAGGGGGGAGAGGGAGGGAGGATAGCAAGGGGGATGAGGGAGAGGGGATGGGAGAGAGCAGAATAGAGAGGGAGATAGAGAGGGGGGTGAGGGAGGGAGGATAGTGAGGGGGATGAGGGAGGGGGGATGGGGGAGAGCGGAATAGAGAGGGAGATAGAGAGGGGGGTGAGGGAGGGAGGATAGTGAGGGGGATGAGGGAGGGGGGATGGGGAGAGCGGAATAGAGAGGGAGATGGAGAGGGGGGTGAGGGAGGGAGGATAGTGAGGGGGATGAGGGAGGGGGGATGGGGAGAGCGGAATAGAGAGGGAGATAGAGAGGGGGGTGAGGGAGGAAGGATAGTGAGGGGAATGAGGGAGGGGGGATGGGGGAGAGCGGAATAGAGAGGGAGATAGAGGAGGTGAGGAAGGGGGGATAGCGAGGGGATGAGGGAGAGGGGATGGGGGAGAGCGGAATAAAGAGGGAGATAGAGGAGGTGAGGGAGGGGGGATAGCGAGGGGGATGAGGGAAGGGGAGAGCGGAATAGAGAGGAAGAGAGGGAGATAGAGGAGGTGAGGGAGGGGGGATAGCGAGGGGATGAGGGAGAGGGGATGGGGGAGAGCGGAATAGAGAGGAAGAGAGGGAGATAGAGGAGGTGAGGGAGGGAGGTGAGGGAAGAGAGTAATGAAGGGTCCTGAGGCCAGTGTGGGTCATTTGGATGCTGGACTGGATATATACCGTGTCTAAACATTCAGGGAGTTTCCCATTCCCTGTCTATCTACACTGCACCTTCTGGTAACAGGTTTCCCAAGACTCTGACTGGAGATAATTTCCATCAACACTGGTTCACCGTCTCCTCCTCCTCTTTGTATTCCGAGGATTTAACTACAAAGCCAGGCTCCCAATTTTCTAGCTTATCTGCTCGTCCAATCAGAGCAATGACAGTTACCCATCTCGTCCAATCAAAGCAATTACAGTTACCCATCTTGTCCAATCAAAGCAATGACAGTTACCCATCTTGTCCAATCAAAGCAATTACAGTTACCCATCTTCCTTCATTCATAACCTACACACTGCTCAACACTGAACCTACTGTCACCTTGCAATCTAGAACTGTTTCCTCAGAACATCAGTCTACTTTCATGTCCTCAATCCTTGTTTTGCCTCTTTGAATCAATGTGTCTCATTATTAAGCAGCATGGAGATCGGAAAAGCAGCAAAAAAACTATCCTCCCATTGTACACACACAGTCAATGATAAACCAATATACACTTACAATAGAGACTAACACACACAAGACTGCACAGCCCACAGAGGAAATCTCCATGACACAGAGAGGGACAGAGAGACAGTGAGAGAGAGACAGAGAGACAGTGAGAGAGAGACAGAGAGACAGTGAAAGAGAGAGACAGAGAGACAGTGAGAGAGAGAGACAGAGAGACAGTGAGAGAGAGACAGAGAGAGAGAGAGACAGAGAGAGAGACAGTGAGAGAGAGCCAGCGAGACAGTCAGAGAGAGACAGAGAGACAGTGAGAGACAGACAGACAGTGAGAGAGACAGTGAGAGAGAGCCAGCGAGACAGTCAGAGAGAGACAGAGAGACAGTGAGAGAGAGCCAGAGAGAAAGAGAGACAGAGAGAGAGACAGAGAGACAGTGAGAGAGAGAGACAGAGAGACAGTGAGAGAGAGCCAGCGAGACAGTCAGAGAGAGACAGAGAGACAGTGAGAGAGAGCCAGAGATAAAGAGAGACAGAGAGAGAGACAGAGAGACAGTGAGAGAGAGAGACAGAGAGAGAGAGAGACCGAGAGAGAGACAGAGAGACAGTGAGAGAGAGCCAGCGAGACAGTCAGAGAGAGACAGAGAGACAGTGAGAGACAGACAGAGAGACAGTGAGAGAGACAGTGAGAGAGAGCCAGCGAGACAGTCAGAGAGAGACAGAGAGACAGTGAGAGAGAGCCAGAGAGAAAGAGAGACAGAGAGAGAGACAGAGAGAGAGACAGTGAGAGAGAGCCAGCGAGACAGTCAGAGAGAGACAGAGAGACAGTGAGAGAGAGCCAGAGAGAAAGAGAGACAGAGAGAGAGACAGAGAGACAGTGAGAGACAGACAGAGAGACAGTGAGAGAGAGAGACAGAGAGAGAGAGAGACCGAGAGAGAGACAGAGAGAGAGACAGTGAGAGAGAGCCAGCGAGACAGTCAGAGAGAGACAGAGAGACAGTGAGAGAGAGCCAGCGAGACAGTGAGAGAGAGACAGAGAGACAGTGAGAGACAGACAGAGAGACAGTGAGAGAGAGACAGTGAGAGACAGACAGAGAGACAGTGAGAGAGAGAGAGACAGAGAGACAGTGAGAGACAAACAGAGAGACAGTGAGAGAGACAGAGAGAGAGAGAGACAGTGAGAGAGAGCCAGCGAGACAGTCAGAGACAGACAGAGAGACAGTGAGAGAGAGACAGAGAGACAGTGAGAGAGAGACAGTGAGACAGAGCGAGACAGAGAGACAGTGAGAGAGAGACAGAGAGACAGTGAGAGACAGACAGAGAGACAGTGAGAGAGAGAGACAGAGAGACAGTGAGAGACAGACAGAGAGACAGTGAGAGAGACAGAGAGACAGTTAGAGACAGACAGAGAGACAGTGAGAGAGCCAGCGAGACAGTCAGAGAGAGACAGAGAGACAGTGAGAGAGATCCAGCGAGACAGTGAGAGAGAGACAGAGAGACAGTGAGAGACAGACAGAGAGACAGTGAGAGAGAGCCAGCGAGACAGTCAGAGAGAGACAGAGAGACAGTGAGAGAGAGCCAGCGAGACAGTGAGAGAGAGACAGAGAGACAGTGAGAGACAGACAGAGAGACAGTGAGAGAGAGACAGTGAGAGACAGACAGAGAGACAGTTAGAGACAGACAGAGAGACAGTGAGAGAGAGCCAGCGAGACAGTCAGAGACAGACAGAGAGACAGTGAGAGAGAGACAGAGAGACAGTGAGAGAGAGACAGCGAGACAGAGCGAGACAGAGAGACAGTGAAAGAGAGAGACAGAGAGACAGTGAGAGACAGACAGAGAGACAGTGAGAGAGAGCCAGCGAGACAGACAGAGAGAGACAGAGAGACAGTGAGAGAGAGACAGAGAGACAGTGAGAGACAGACAGAGAGACAGTGAGAGAGAGAGACAGAGAGACAGTGAGAGAGAGCCAGAGAGAAAGAGAGACAGAGAGACAGACAGAGAGACAGTGAGAGAGAGACAGAGAGAGACAGAGAGACAGAGAGACAGTGAGAGACAGTGAGAGACAGAGTGACAGTGAGAGAGACAGAGAGACAGTTAGAGACAGACAGAGAGACAGTGAGAGAGAGCCAGCGAGACAGTCAGAGAGAGACAGAGAGACAGTGAGAGAGAGACAGACAGTGAGAGACAGACAGAGAGACAGTTAGAGACAGACAGAGAGACAGTGAGAGAGAGCCAGCGAGACAGTCAGAGAGAGACAGAGAGACAGTGAGAGAGAGACAGACAGTGAGAGACAGACAGAGAGACAGTTAGAGACAGACAGAGAGACAGTGAGAGAGAGACAGCGAGACAGAGCGAGAGATAGAGAGACAGAGCGAAACAGAGAGACAGTGAGAGACAGTGAGAGAGAGCCAGTGAGAGAGACAGAGAGACAGTGAGAGACAGACAGAGAGACAGTGAGAGAGAGCCAGCGAGACAGTAAGAGAGACAGAGAGACAGTGAGAGAGACAGAGAGACAGTGAGAGACAGACAGAGAGACAGTGAGAGAGAGCCAGCGAGACAGTGAGAGAGACAGAGAGACAGTGAGAGACAGACAGTGAGACAGTGAGAGAGAGCCAGCGAGACAGTGAGAGAGACAGAGAGACAGTGAGAGACAGACAGAGAGACAGTGAGTGAGAGCCAGCGAGACAGTGAGAGACAGAGAGACAGTGAGAGAGAGCCAGTGAGACAGTGAGAGAGAAAGAGAGACAGTCAGAGAGAGCCAGCGAGACAGTGAGAGAGAGCCAGCGAGACAGTGAGAGAGAGAGAGACAGAGAGACAGAGTCAGTGAGACACGGAGAGGCAGTGAGAGAGAGAGATAGAGGGAGACACAGAGAGTGAGAGAGAGGGGCATAGAGATAGTGAGAGAGACTGAGAGGCAGAGAGAGAAACACAGAGATAGAGAGTCAGAAAGATAGACACACAGGGAGAGAGGGAGACAAAGAGAGAGACAGAGATAGAGATAGAGGGAGACAGAGACACAAAGAGAGAGAGAGACAGAGACATAGAGAGGGAGACAGGGAGATTGAGGCAGAGACAGAGGGAGACAGAGAAAGAGAGAGAGACAGAGAGAGAGGGGGACAGAGAGAGACAGACAGAGAGACAGAGAGAGACAGGGAGAGAGACAGGGAGGGGGAGCGGGAGAGAGAGAGAGAGATAGGCAGAGAGACAGAGAAAGAGATAGTGAGAAACAGAGAGAGAGAGAGAGAGAGAGAGAGAGACAGGGACAAAGAAAGAGACAGAGAGACAGTGGAGTGTGAACGAGAGAGAGAGATGGAGAACGGTGAGAGGAGGGATAGGAGGCGAAACAGAGAAGATAGAGGGAAGATAAAGGAGGCAGAAGAAGGGAGAGAGAGAGAGAGAGAGAGAGAGTGAAGAGAGGAATCTTGTGATGATAAGGAAAGGACAGATGACTGTTGTGCCTGTTGTGAGTTCACATGCCTGAGACTTCACTTATGGCCAGTCTGTCTGTCAGAGCTGATTAAATAAATAGACAAAGTGATCAGGTATCAGCATGACTATCATGGTTTATTGTTACAATAGGTCAGGCCTGTTAGCAGGATAGGAGATGGCTGATTGGAACATTTACTGAACTGAAGCGTGAAGATTAACCTTTCCAAACAGGAGACACAGTGAAACCGGAGGTGGACAATCTATTACCAATCAGAGATGGATGCAATGAAACATCTGGCCTCCAGATGTGGGGAAGTAGTGGCAGTTTGATCGGCCAGCTGTGTCAGTGAACAGGGCCATTGCGGAGTAAATATCTCAGCTCTTTCGGGTGATAACTAGGGCTCTGCCAAATTCCTGGCAAATGATACAAATTTCACGGCCACGACATTTGAAAAATCGTGAATTTCACAATATCGCGCATTTAAATCGTAAATGTCACGGTGCCGAAACAAACCATGGAAATGGTTTATTTAAAACAAACAAAAACGACGAGGGAGGTTTGTGCTTTCAAACGGTATTTATTTTATACTCAAAAACCTATTGTAAAGAGCTGACAGTAAACAGATCACCTTTGCTCACTGCCGTTACTGTTTAAATGTGAATACGGAGACTCACGTGTTAATCTAAGCAAAAACTTTCAGTCGGTCGTCCTATTTTAGTTAATTTGCACCAGACAAGCAATCACCATTTTGCACATTACATTGAATGATTACCTGCAGTTTTGGGTGATGACGTTTTTCCAATGGTATTTTGCTGCTTGCAAAAGTATCCACAAGTTCCACTGTAACCA
Source organism: Heterodontus francisci (assembly GCF_036365525.1). NCBI lineage: Eukaryota > Metazoa > Chordata > Chondrichthyes > Heterodontiformes > Heterodontidae > Heterodontus > Heterodontus francisci. Next base: position 112,298 of record NW_027140446.1, on the reverse strand, counting down.
ACTGATGAATTTTCTCAGATCTCTGTCAACCTCTTAAAAAGAGGTGAAAGAGTTCCTTGTATTTTTACACATTCATTTTTCCTGCAGTGCAGTGTCGGATCCTCTCTTTCTGCTGAGATGCTTTTCAGACTCAAAGTGGCACTGAACTGTTGACCAGAGTGCGTGAACCAGCAAAACACGGCAGCTGGTACAAAACAAGATACCACCAGCGGGCATGACGAAGTCGGCTCCCAAATTCTTTCACTCGAGGTGCTGCCGTCCTGGTTCTGCCAGTTTCTGCTTTGCTCATTCTGGCACCTGCAGCCATCCCTCATGGACCAAAGTGTCAATCAGGAAAATACACCCGGCATTCAGTGAGGTGAGGTAATAGCAGAAAGTGCTGGAAATACTCAGCAGGTCTGGCAGCATCAGTGGAGAGAGAAGCAGAGTTAACGTTACAGCTATGTGTGACCTTTCACCAGAACTGGCAATGCTGAGAAAGGTAATAGGTTTTCAGCAAGTAAAGAGGGGCTGGGGTGGGGTTGGGGGAGAGGAAGAGAACAAAAGGGAAGGTGTGTGATAGGACAGAGGGCCAGAGAGATTAACTGACAAAGATGTCATGGAAAAAAGGCAAAGGGAGTGGTAATAGTTGTAGTAAAAGATAAAGCAATAGACCCTGAGGACGGGGAGGAGATTACAGAGATAGGGAGGGGAAAGGACATGGAGGAGATTACAGAGATAGGGAGGGGAAAGGACATGGAGATTACAGAGATACGGAGGGGTGAGGACATGGAGGAGATTACAGAGATAGGGAGGGGTGAGGACAGGGAGGAGATTACAGAGATAGGGAGGGGTGAGGACAGGGAGGAGATTACAGAGATAGGGAGGGGTGATGACAGGGAGGAGATTACAGAGATAGGGAGGGGTGAGGACAGGGAGGAGATTACAGAGATAGGGAGGGGTGAGGACAGGGAGGAGATGACAGAGATAGGGAGGGGTGAGGACGGGGAGGAGATTACAGAGATAGGGAGGGGTGAGGACAGGGAGGAGATGACAGAGATAGGGAGGGGTGAGGACGGGGAGGAGATTACAGAGATAGGGAGGGGTGAGGACGGGGAGGAGATTACAGAGATAGGGAGGGGTGAGGACAGGGAGGAGATGACAGAGATAGGGAGGGGTGAGGACGGGGAGGAGATTATAGAGAAAGGGAGGGGTGAGGACGGGGAGGAGATTACAGAGATAGGGAGGGGAGATGACACGGAGATTACAGAGATAGGGAGGGGTGAGGACAGGGAGGAGATTACAGAGATAGGGAGGGGAAAGGACATGGAGATTACAGAGATAGGGAGGGGTGAGGACATGGAGGAGATTACAGAGAAAGGGAGGGGTGAGGACGGGGAGGAGATTACAGAGATAGGGAGGGGTGAGGACATGGAGGAGATTACAGAGATAGGGAGGGGTGAGGACATGGAGGAGATTACAGAGATACGGAGGGGTGAGGACATGGAGGAGATTACAGAGATAGGGAGGGGTGAGGACATGGAGGAGATTACAGAGATACGGAGGGGTGAGGACATGGAGGAGATTACAGAGATAGGGAGGGGTGAGGACATGGAGGAGATTACAGAGATAGGGAGGGGTGAGGACATGGAGGAGATTACAGAGATAGGGAGGGGTGAGGACAGGGAGGAGATGACAGAGATAGGGAGGGGTGAGGACGGGGAGGAGATTACAGAGATAGGGAGGGGTGAGGACAGGGAGGAGATGACAGAGATAGGGAGGGGTGAGGACGGGGAGGAGATTACCGAGATAGGGAGGGGTGAGGACAGGGAGGAGATGACAGAGATAGGGAGGGGTGAGGACGGGGAGGAGATTATAGAGAAAGGGAGGGGTGAGGACGGGGAGGAGATTACAGCGATAGGGAGGGGAGAGGACACGGAGATTACAGAGATAGGGAGGGGTGAGGACAGGGAGGAGATTACAGAGATAGGGAGGGGAAAGGACATGGAGATTACAGAGATAGGGAGGGGTGAGGACATGGAGGAGATTACAGAGATAGGGAGGGGTGAGGACGGGGAGGAGATTATAGAGAAAGGGAGGGGTGAGGACGGGGAGGAGATTACAGAGATAGGGAGGGGTGAGGACAGGGAGGAGATGACAGAGATAGGGAGGGGTGAGGACGGGGAGGAGATTACAGAGATAGGGAGGGGGCGAGGACAGGGAGGAGATTACAGAGATAGGGAGGGGTGAGGACAGGGAGGAGATGACAGAGATAGGGAGGGGTGAGGACAGGGAGGAGATGACAGAGATAGGGAGGGGTGAGGACGGGGAGGAGATTACAGAGAAAGGGAGGGGTGAGGACATGGAGGAGATTACAGAGATAGGGAGGGGAAAGGACATGGAGGAGATTACAGAGATAGGGAGGGGTGAGGACAGGGAGGAGATTACAGAGATAGGGAGGGGAAAGGACATGGAGATTACAGAGATAGGGAGGGGTGAGGACATGGAGATTACAGAGATAGGGAGGGGTGAGGACATGGAGGAGATTACAGAGATAGGGAGGGGTGAGGACAGGGAGGAGATTACAGAGATAGGGAGGGGAAAGGACATGGAGATTACAGAGATAGGGAGGGTTGAGGACATGGAGGAGATTACAGAGATAGGGAGGGGAAAGGACATGGAGATTACAGAGATAGGGAGGGGTGAGGACATGGAGGAGATTACAGAGATAGGGAGGGGTGAGGACAGGGAGGAGATTACAGAGATAGGGAGGGGAAAGGACATGGAGATTACAGAGATAGGGAGGGGTGAGGACATGGAGATTACAGAGATAGGGAGGGGTGAGGACAGGGAGGAGATTACAGAGATAGGGAGGGGTGAGGACATGGAGATTACAGAGATCGGGAGGGGTGAGGACGGGGAGGAGATTACAGAGATAGGGAGGGGTGAGGACAGGGAGGAGATTACTGAGATAGGGAGGGGTGAGGACAGGGAGGAGATTACAGAGATAGGGAGGGGTGAGGACAGGGAGGAGATTACAGAGATAGGGAGGGGTGAGGACAGGGAGGAGATTACTGAGATAGGGAGGGGTGAGGACAGGGAGGAGATTACAGAGATAGGGAGGGGCGAGGACAGGGAGGAGATTGCTGAGATAGGGAGGGGGTGAGGACAGGGAGGAGATTACAGAGATAGGGAGGGGTGAGGACGGGGAGGAGATTACAGAGATAGGGAGGGGTGAGGACAGGGAGGAGATTACTGAGATAGGGAGGGGTGAGGACAGGGAGGAGATTACAGAGATAGGGAGGGGTGAGGACATGGAGGTGATTACAGTGATAGGGAGGGGTGAGGACAGGGAGGAGATTACAGAGATAGGGAGGGGTGAGGACAGGGAGGAGATTGCTGAGATAGGGAGGGGGTGAGGACGGGGAGGAGATTACAGAGATAGGGAGGGGTGAGGACGGGGAGGAGATTACAGAGATAGGGAGGGGTGAGGACAGGGAGGAGATTACAGAGATAGGGAGGGGTGAGGACAGGGAGGAGATTACTGAGATAGGGAGGGGTGAGGACAGGGAGGAGATTACAGAGATAGGGAGGGGCGAGGACGGGGAGGAGATTACAGAGATAGGGAGGGGTGAGGGCGGGGAGGAGATTACAGAGATAGGGAGGGGTGAGGACAGGGAGGAGATTACTGAGATAGGGAGGGGTGAGGACAGGGAGGAGATTACAGAGATAGGGAGGGGTGAGGACAGGGAGGAGATTACTGAGATAGGGAGGGGTGAGGACAGGGAGGAGATTACTGAGATAGGGAGGGGTGAGGACAGGGAGGAGATTACAGAGATAGGGAGGGGTGAGGACATGGAGGAGATTACAGAGATAGGGAGGGGTGAGGACATGGAGGAGATTACAGAGATAGGGAGGGGTGAGGACAGGGAGGAGATTACAGAGATAGGGAGGGGTGAGGACATGTAGGAGATTACAGAGATAGGGAGGGGTGAGGACATGGAGGAGATTACTGAGATAGGGAGGGGTGAGGACATGGAGGAGATTACAGAGATAGGGAGGGGTGAGGACAGGGAGGAGATTACTGAGATAGGGAGGGGTGAGGACAGGGAGGAGATTACTGAGATAGGGAGGGGTGAGGACAGGGAGGAGATTACAGAGATAGGGAGGGGTGAGGACAGGGAGGAGATTACTGAGATAGGGAGGTGTGAGGACAGGGAGGAGATTACAGAGATAGAACAAAGAACAAAGAACAAAGATAATTACAGCACAGGAACAGGCCCTTCGGCCCTCCAAGCCTGCGCCGATCCAGATCCTCTCTCTAAACATGTCGCCTATTTTCTAAGGTTCTGTATCTCTTTTCTTCCTGCCCATTCATGTATCTGTCTAGATACATCTTAAAAGACTCCATCGTGCCCGCATCTACCACCTCCGCTGGCAATGCGTTCCAGGTGCCCACCACCCTCTGCGTAAAGAACTTTCCACGCATATCCCCCCTAAACTTTTCCCCTTTCACTTTGAACTCGTGTCCTCTAGTAATTGAATCCCCCATTCTGGGAAAAAGCTTCTTGCTATCCACCCTGTCTAGACCTCTCATGATTTTGTACACCTCAATCAGGTCCCCCCTCAACCTCCGTCTTTCTAATGAAAATAATCCTAATCTGCTCAACCTCTCTTCATAGCTAGCGCCCTCCATACCAGGCAACATCCTGGTGAACCTCCTCTGCACCCTCTCCAAAGCATCCACATCCTTTTGATAATGTGGCGACCAGAACTGTACGCAGTATTCCAAATGTGGCCGAACCAAAGTCCTATACAACTGTAACATGACCTGCCAACTCTTGTACTCAATGCCCCGTCCGATGAAGGAAAGCATGCCGTATGCCTTCTTGACCACTCTATTTACCTGCGTTGCCACCTTCAGGGAACAATGGACCTGAACACCCAAATCTCTCTGGACATCAATTTTCCCCAGGACTTTTCCATTTACTGTATAGTTCACTCTTGAATTGGATCTTCCAAAATGCATCACCTCGCATTTGCCCTGATTGAACTCCATCTGCCATTTCTCTGCCCAACTCTCCAATCTATCTATATTCTGCTGTAATCTCTGACAGTCCCCTTCACTATCTGCTACTCCACCAATCTTAGTGTCGTCTGCAAACTTGCTAATCAGTCCACCTATACTTTCCTCCAAATCATTAATGTATATCACAAACAACAGTGGTCCCAGCACGGATCCCTGTGGAACACCACTGGTCACACGTCTCCATTTTGAGAAACTCCCTTCTACTGCTACTCTCTGTCTCCTGTTGCCCAGCCAGTTCTTTATCCATCTAGCTAGTACACCTTGGATCCCAAGCGCCTTCACTTTCTCCATCAGCCTGCCATGGGGAACCTTATCAAACGCCTTACTGAAGTCCATGTATATGACATCGACAGCCCTTCCCTCATCAATCAACTTTGTCACTTCCTCAAAGAGGAGATTACAGAGATAGGGAGGGGTGAGGACATGGAGGAGATTAAAAAGATAGGGAGGGGTGAGGACGGGGAGGAGATTACAGAGATAGGGAGGGGTGAGGACATGGAGGAGATTAAAAAGATAGGGAGGGGTGAGGACGGGTAGGAGATTACAGAGATAGGGAGGGGAGAGGACATGGAGGAGATTACAGAGATAGGGAGGGGTGAGGACGGGGAGGAGATTACAGAGATAGGGAGGGGTGAGGACGGGGAGGAGATTACAGAGATAGGGAGGGGTGAGGACGGGAGGAGATTACAGAGATAGGGAGGGGAGAGGACATGGAGGAGATTACAGAGATAGGGAGGGGTGAGGACGGGGAGGAGATTACAGAGATAGGGAGGGGTGAGGACGGGGAGGAGATTACAGAGATAGGGAGGGGTGAGGACAGGGAGGAGATTACAGAGATAGGGAGGGGTGAGGACAGGGAGGAGATTACAGAGATAGGGAGGGGTGAGGACATGGAGGAGATTACAGAGATAGGGAGGGGTGAGGACACGGAGGAGATTACAGAGATAGGGAGGGGTGAGGACACGGAGGAGATTACAGAGATAGGGAGGGCTGAGGACACGGAGGGATTTTTACAGAAGGATGAGGGTTTTTGAATCCATATCTTGTGGATCTTGAAGTCAGTGTAGGTCAGCGAGTCAGTTAACGGGCTTGTTGCGATTGAGGGTAGAGATTTCGGAGTTTTGGAATGATCAGGTGTTTGTGGAATGTGCGAAAGCAGCCAGGAGTGTGTTGGAATAGTTGAGTCTGGAGGTAACAAAGCTGTGAATTAGACTGTCAGTAGGGGAGGCAAACCCACATTAAATGCATTGTGAGGGATGGAAGTTCCCCCAGGCAGTTCTCCCTAAACCTCAGGTCCTTTTCACCCTCCACTCAATTCCCAGTTTAATTTCTTTCATCCCTAATTTATCGAAACCCAAATCCAACTGAAACATCGCTCCAGGCAGATTACCTGTCCGACTGGCTCCACATTTCACACAAATCACACACAGAAAGTCTCGGAGGAGCAGTGAGGCTGACACACTACAGACCGGAGACTCTCCCCACTCACCCTCTCCTCCTCTTCCCCTCCCTCCTTCCCCTCCCTACCCCTTCCCCTCTTTCTCCTCATGAGGCTTTCTCTAAACATCTGTGCAATCGAGCCTCAAGACTGTCAGACAGATGTGAACTCAACACCAGTCAGGAAAAATGAACAGAATGCCGAAGTAGCCTGAAGCTCACACAACCAATCAATCTAATGTCAGAAAAAGGCAAAACTGATATCTGGCTCCTTTCGGTAATTCTGGCAAACTATCGGCAAGTTCTTCAGAAAGAGAACTGAGTCCTCTCACATCCCAGATCTGATCAAACCGCTGCATTTCAACACGGTACAGCCTCAGTTCCAAACACAACCCTGGCAACAGCCTTCCCAAGTGAATCCAACTTCAACTCCTGACAATTCCTTTCTGGGAATGCCACAATTCCTGGAAAATAGGGAGCAGCTTCCAAGTTCCTTCACAGGATTCCGGAAATCAACAAATTGCCGACTCAATCTTCAAGTGCAGGAGAGATTGGGTAGGCGGTGGGGTAGTGGTATTATCACTGGACTGGTAACCCAGAGACCCAGGGTATTTCTCTGGGGACATGGGTTCGAATCCCACCACAGCAGTAGGTGGAATTTGAACTTAATTTTAAAAAATCTGGAATTAAAAACTAGTCTAATGATGGCCATGAAACCATTGTCGATTGATGTAAAAACCCATCAGGTTCACTAATGTCCTTTAGGGAAGGAAATCTGCTGCCCTTACCTGGTCTGGCCTACATGTGACTCCAGACCCACAGCAATGTGGTTAACTCTTCCATGCCCGAGCAAGCCACTCATTTCAAGGGCAATTAGGGATGGGCAATAAATGCTGGCCTGGCCAGTGACACCAACATCTCACAAAAGAATTTAAAAAAAGATGTATTTTCAGGATGGATGGCAGTGGGAGGGGGGGATGGGAGGAGTCGGAGGGAGTGTAGTGGGGGGAGGGGTCAGTGGGACACCAACTCCCCTTCCACTATCACCCCTGTACTCACTGACCTACATTAACACACACCAAGTCCCATTCCCCTATCACCCCCTGTACTCACTGACCTACATTAACACACACCAAGTCCCATTCCCCTATCACCCCTGTACTCACTGACCTACATTAACACACACCATGTCCCATTCCCCTATCACCCCCTGTACTCACTGACCTACATTAACACACACCAAGTCCCATTCCCCTATCACCCCCTGTACTCACTGACCTACATTAACACACACCAAGTCCCGTTCCCCTATCACCCCTGTACTCACTGACCTACATTAACACACACCAAGTCCCATTCCCCTATCACCCCCTGTACTCACTGACCTACATTAACACACACCATGTCCCATTCCCCTATCACCCCCTGTACTCACTGACCTACATTAACACACACCATGTCCCATTCCCCTATCACCCCCTGTACTCACTGACCTACATTAACACACACCAAGTCCCGTTCCTCTGTCACCCCTGTACTCACTGACCTACATTAACACACACCAAGTCCCATTCCGCTATCACCCCCTGTACTCACTGACCTACATTAACACACACCAAGTCCCATTCCGCTATCACCCCCTGTACTCACTGACCTACATTAACACACACCAAGTCCCGTTACCCTATCACCCCTGTACTCACTGACCTACATTAACACACACCAAGTCCCGTTCCTCTGTCACCCCTGTACTCACTGACCTACATTAACACACACCAAGTCCCATTCCCCTATCACCCCCTGTACTCACTGACCTACATTAACACACACCATGTCCCATTCCCCTATCACCCCCTGTACTCACTGACCTACATTAACACACACCAAGTCCCGTTACCCTATCACCCCTGTACTCACTGACCTACATTAACACACACCAAGTCCCGTTACCCTATCACCCCTGTACTCACTGACCTACATTAACACACACCAAGTCCTGTTCCCTTATCACCCCAGTACTCACTGACCTACATTAACACACAATAAGTCCCGTTCCCCTATCACCCCTGTACTCACTGACCTACATTAACACACATCAAGTCCCGTTCCTCTATCACCCCTGTACTCACTGACCTACATGAACACACACCAAGTCCCTTTCCCCTATCACCCACTGTGCTCACTGACCTACATTAACACACATCAAGTCCCGTTCCTCTATCACCCCTGTACTCACTGATCTACATTAACACACACCAAGTCCCGTTCCTCTATCAGCCCCTGTACTCACTGACCTACATTAACACACACCAAGTCCCATTCCGCTATCACCCCCTGTACTCACTGACCTACATTAACACACACCAAGTCCCGTTCCCCTATCATCCCTGTATTCACAGACCTACATTAACACACACCAAGTCCCGTTCCCCTATCAGCCCCTGTACTCACTGACCTACATTAACACACACCAAGTCCCATTCCCCTATCACCCCCTGTACTCACTGACCTACATTAACACACACCAAGTCCCGTTCCCCTATCACCCCCTGTACTCACTGACCTACATTAACACAGACCAAGTCCCGTTCCCCTATCACCCCCTGTACTCACTGACCTACATTAACACACACCAAGTCCCGTTCCCCTATCATCCCTGTATTCACAGACCTACATTAACACACACCAAGTCCCGTTCCCCTATCAGCCCCTGTACTCACTGACCTACATTAACACACACCAAGTCCCATTCCCCTATCACCCCCTGTACTCACTGACCTACATTAACACACACCAAGTCCCGTTCCCCTATCACCCCCTGTACTCACTGATCTACATTAACACAGACCAAGTCCCGTTCCTCTATCACCCCTGTACTCACTGATCTACATTAACACACACCAAGTCCCGTTCCTCTATCACCCCTGTACTCACTGACCTACATTAACACACACCAAGTCCCGTTCCCCTATCACCCCTGTACTCACTGACCTACATTAACACACACCAAGTCCCGTTCCTCTATCAGCCCCTGTACTCACTGACCTACATGAACACACACCAAGTCCCATTCCCCTATCACCCCCTGTACTCACTGACCTACATTAACACACACCAAGTCCCGTTCCCCTATCACCCCCTGTACTCACTGACCTACATTAACACACACCAAGTCCCGTTCCCCTATCACCCCTGTACTCACTGACCTACATTAACACACACCAAGTCCCGTTCCCCTATCACCCCTGTACTCACTGACCTACATTAACACACACCAAGTCCTGTTCCCCTATCACCCCCTGTACTCACTGACCTACATTAACACACACCAAGTCCCGTTCCTCTATCACCCCTGTACTCACTGACCTACATTAACACACCCCAAGTCCTGTTCCCCGATCACCCCCTGTACTCACTGACCTACATTAACACACCCCAAGTCCTGTTCCCCGATCACCCCCTGTACTCACTGACCTACATGAACACACACCAAGTCCCGTTCCCCTATCACCCCTGTACTCACTGACCTACATTAACACACACCAAGTCCCGTTCCCCTATCACCCCTGTACTCACTGACTTACATTAACACACACCAAGTCCCGTTCCTCTATCACCCCCTGTACTCACTGACTTACATTAACACACACCAAGTCCCGTTCCCCTATCACCCCCTGTACTCACTGACCTACATTAACACACACCAAGTCCCGTTCCTCTATCACCCCTGTACTCACTGATCTACATTAACACACACCAAGTCCCGTTCCTCTATCACCCCTGTACTCACTGACCTACATTAACACACACCAAGTCCCGTTCCCCTATCACCCCCTGTACTCACTGACCTACATTAACACACACCAAGTCCCGTTCCTCTATCACCCCCTGTACTCACTGATCTACATTCACACACACCAAGTCCCGTTCCTCTATCACCCCTGTACTCACTGACCTACATTAACACACACCAAGTCCCGTTCCTCTATCACCCCCTGTACTCACTGACCTACATTAACACACACCAAGTCCCGTTCCTCTATCACCCCTGTACTCACTGACCTACATTAACACACACCAAGTCCCGTTCCTCTATCACCCCCTGTACTCACTGATCTACATTCACACACACCAAGTCCCGTTCCTCTATCACCCCTGTACTCACTGACCTACATTAACACACACCAAGTCCCGTTCCTCTATCAGCCCCTGTACTCACTGACCTACATGAACACACACCAAGTCCCGTTCCCCTATCACCCCCTGTACTCACTGACCTACATTAACACACACCAAGTCCCGGTCCTCTATCACCCCCTGTACTCACTGATCTACATTAACACACACCAAGTCCCGTTCCTCTATCACCCCTGTACTCACTGACCTACATTAACACACACCAAGTCCCGTTCCCCTATCACCCCTGTACTCACTGACTTACATTATCACACACCAAGTCCCATTCCCCTCTCACCCCTGTACTCACTGACTTACATTAACACACACCAAGTCCCGTTCCTCTATCACCCCTGTACTCACTGACCTACATTAACACACACCAAGTCCCGTTCCCCTATCACCCCTGTACTCACTGACTTACATTATCACACACCAAGTCCCATTCCCCTCTCACCCCTGTACTCACTGACTTACATTAACACACACCAAGTCCCGTTCCCCTATCACCCCCTGTACTCACTGACCTACATTAACACACACCAAGTTACGTTCCCCTATCACCCCCTGTACTCACTGATCTACATTAACACACACCAAGTTACGTTCCCCTATCACCCCCTGTACTCACTGACCTACATTAACACACACCAAGTCTCGTTCCCCTATCACCCCCTGTACTCACTGACCTACATTAACACACACCAAGTCCCGTTCCTCTATCACCCCCTGTACTCACTGACCTACATTAACACACACCAAGTCCTGTTCCCCTATCACCCCCTGTACTCACTGACCTACATTAACACACACCAAGTCCCGTTCCTCTATCACCCCCTGTACTCACTGACCTACATTAACACACACCAAGTCCTGTTCCCCTATCACCCCCTGTACTCACTGACCTACATTAACACACATCAAGTTACGTTCCCCTATCACCCCCTGTACTCACTGACCTACATTAACACACACCAAGTTACGTTCCCCTATCACCCCCTGTACTCACTGATCTACATTAACACACACCAAGTTACGTTCCCCTATCACCCCCTGTACTCACTGACCTACATTAACACACACCAAGTTACGTTCCCCTATCACCCCCTGTACTCACTGACCTACATTGGCTTCCAGTTGCGCAATGTGTCGATCTTAAAATTCTCATTCTTGTTTTCAAATCTCCTCCCCGTCCTCGCCCCCTCCCTATCTCTGTAATTTCCTCCATGTCCTCACCCCTCCCTATCTCTGTAATCTCCTCCGTGTCAAAGAACAAAAGAACAAAGAAAATTACAGCACAGGAACAGGCCCTTCGGCCCTCCAAGCCTGCGCCGATCCAGATCCTCTAGCTAAACATGTCGCCTATTTTCTAAGGGTCTGTATCTCTTTACTTCCTGCCCATTCATGTATCTGTCTAGATACATCTTAAAAGACGCTATCGTGCCCGCGTCTACCACCTCCGCTGGCAACGCATTCCAGGCACCCACCACCCTCTGCGTAAAGAACTTTCCACGCATATCCCCCCTAAACTTTTCCCCTCTCACTTTAAACTCGTGACCCTTAGTATTTGAATCCCCCACTCTGGGAAAAAGCTTCTTGCTATCCACCCTGTCTAGACCTCTCATGATTTTGTACACCTCAATCAGGTCCCCCCTCAACCTCCGTCTTTCTAATGAAAATAATCCTAATCTACTCAACCTCTCTTCATAGCCAGAGCCCTCCATACCAGGCAACATCCTGGTGAACCTCCTCTGCACCCTCTCCAAAGCATCCACATCCTTTTGGTAATGTGGCGACCAGAACTGCACGCAGTATTCCAAATGTGGCCGAACCAAAGTCCTATACAACTGTAACATGACCTGCCAACTCTTGTACTCAATACCCCGTCCGATGAAGGAAAGCATGCCGTATGCCTTCTTGACCACTCTATTGACCTGCGTTGCCACCTTCAGGGAACAATGGACCTGAACACCCAAATCTCTCTGTACATCAATTTTCCCCAGGACTTTTCCATTTACTGTATAGTTCACTCTTGAATTGGATCTTCCAAAATGCATCATCTCGCATTTGCCCTGATTGAACTCCATCTGCCATTTCTCTGCCCAACTCTCCAATCTATCTATATTCTGCTGTATTCTCTGACAGTCCCCTTCACTATCTGCTACTCCACCAATCTTAGTGTCGTCTGCTAACTTGCTAATCAGACCACCTATACTTTCCTCCAAATCATTTATGTATATCACAAACAACAGTTGTCCCAGCACGGTTCCCTGTGGAACACCACTGGTCACACGTCTCCATTTTGAGAAACTCCCTTCCACTACTACTCTCTGTCTCCTGTTGCCCAGCCAGTTCTTTATCCATCTAGCTAGTACACCCTGGACCCCATGCGACTTCACTTTCTCCATCAGCCTACCTTATCAAACGCCTTACTGATGTCCATCCTCACCCCTCCCTATCTCTGTAATCTCCTCCATGTCCTCACCCCTCCCTATCTCTGTAATCTCCTCCGTGTCCTCACCCCTCCCTATCTCTGTAATCTCCTCCATGTCCTCACCCCTCCCTATCTCTGTAATCTCCTCCATGTCCTCACCCCCTCCCTATCTCTGTAATCTCCTCCATGTCCTCACCCCCTCCCTATCTCTGTAATCTCCTCCCCGTCCTCGCCCCCTCCCTATCTCTGTAATCTCCTCCCCGTCCTCACCCCCTCCCTGTCTCTGTAATCTCCTCCCCGTCCTCGCCCCCTCCCTATCTCTGTAATCTCCTCCCCGTCCTCGCCCCCTCCCTGTCTCTGTAATCTCCTCCCCGTCCTCGCCCCCTCCCTATCTCTGTAATCTCCTCCATGTCCTCACCCCCTCCCTATCTCTGTAATCTCCTCCATGTCCTCACCCCTCCCTGTCTCTGTAATCTCCTCCCCGTCCTCGCCCCCTCCCTATCTCTGTAATCTCCTCCCCGTCCTCACCCCCTCCCTGTCTCTGTAATCTCCTCCCCGTCCTCGCCCCCTCCCTATCTCTGTAATCTCTTCCCCGTCCTCGCCCCCTCCCTATCTCTGTAATCTCCTCCCCGTCCTCGCCCCCTCCCTGTCTCTGTAATCTCCTCCCCGTCCTCGCCCCCTCCCTGTCTCTGTAATCTCCTCCCCGTCCTCGCCCCCTCCCTGTCTCTGTAATCTCCTCCAGCCCCACAACCCTCTGAGATCTCTGCGCTGCTCTAATTCCGGCCTCTTGAACATCCCTTATTTTAATCGCTCCATCATTGGCGGCCGTGCCTTCAGCTGCCCGGGGCCCCGAGCTCTGGAATTCCCTCCCTGACCCTCTCCGCCTCTCTATCTCTCTATCCTCCTTACAAGCTACCTCTTTGGCCAAGTATTTGGACCCCTCTTGTTAAATCCTGTTTGATATCACTCCTGAGACACATCTGTGGATGTTTTATTACATAAAGCTGTTATCAAAATGCTCACAGTTATCATTGTTCCCTCCAGACACTCAAAAAACACAGAGCACGGGGCTGTATCCTCAATAAGACACCCGTGTCTCCCCCGATCTGAAGTGTTCTCTTACACGTGACACGGATGTTTGTGCCAGCGGCCTGCACTGTTGGCTGGCACTCCTTCCGAAGTTAATAGCTAAACACTACCGTGTCACCTTTTTTTAAAATTCATTCTTGGGTTGTGGGCGTCACTGGCTCGGGCAGCATTTATTGCCCATCCCTAACTGCCCTTGAGAAGGTGATGGTGAGCTGCCTTCTTGAACCGCTGCAGTCCATGTGGGGTAGGTACACCCACAGTGCTGTTAGGAAGGGAGTTCCAGGATTTTGACCCAGTGACAGTGAAGGAACGGCGATATAGATCCAAGTCAGGATGGGGTGTGGCTTGGAGGGGAACTTGCAGGTGGTGGTGTTCCCATGTATTTGCTGCCTTTGTCCTTCTAGTTGGTAGAGGTCGCGGGTTTGGAAGGTGCTGTCTAAGGAGCCTTGGTGCATTGCTGCAGTGCATCTTGTAGATGGGACACACTGCTGCCACTGTGCGTCGGTGGTGGAGGGAGTGAATGTTTGTAGATGGGGTGCCAATCAAGCAGGCTGCTTTGTCCTGGATGGTGTCGAGCTTCTTGAGTGTTGTTGGAGCTGCACCCATCCAGGCAAGTGGAGGGTATTCCATCACACTCCTGACTTGTGCCTTGTAGATGGTGGACAGGCTTTGGGGAGTCAGGAGGTGAGTTACTCACCTCAGGATTCCTAGTCTCTGACCTGCTCTTGTCGCCACGGTATTTATATGGCTACTCCAGTTCAGTTTCTGGTCAATGGTAACCACTAGGATGTTGATAGTAGGGGGATTCAGCGATGGTAATGCTGTTGAATGTCAAGGGGAGATGGTTAGATTCTCCCTTGTTGGAGATGGTCATTGCCTGGCACTTGTGTGGCGCGAATGTTACTTGCCACTTATCAGCCCAAACCTGGATATTGTCCAGGTCTTGCTGCATTTTTACACGGACTGCTTCAGTATCTGAGGAGTCACGAATGGTGCTCAGAGTGTAATCGGCCATCCAAACAGGGAAACAGTCATCACGTAGAAAGATAAAAATATAGAATAATTTACAACACAGAACGAGGCCATTCTGCCCATCATGACCACGCTGGTCGACAAGTAGCTGGTCGACAATCCAGCCTAATCCCACTTTCCAGCTCTTGGTCTGTCTCCTTGTAGGTTCCAGTACTTCAAATGCCTATCAAAGTACCTTTTAAATATTATGAGGATTTTTTGCCTCAACCACCCTTTGAGGCAGCGAGTTCCAGATTCTCACCACCCACTGGGAGAAAAAATTTCCCCTCAGATCACCTCTAAACCTCCTACCTCTTACCCTAAATTTATGCACCATGGTTGTGGATCCCTCAACCAAGGGGAATATGGCCTTCCAATCCACTCTATCTGAGCCCTTCATAATTTTATACATTTCAGTTAGGCCTCCCCTAAGCGTCCTCTGTTCCAAAGAAAACAACCCTCGCTCATCATATCAAGAACACAAGAAGTAGGAGCAGGCCATTCGGCCCTTCGAGCCTGCTCTGCCATTCATTCAGATCATGGCTGATCTTCTACATCAACACCATTTTCCTGCAATATCTCCGTAACCCTTGATGTTTTTATTAACAAGAACACATCTTTCCTCATAAAATTCTCCAGTCCAGGCAACATCCTTGCAAATCTCCTCTGTACCCTCTCCAGTGCAATCACATCTTTCAAATATTGCGGCGACCAGAACTGCACACAGTCCAGCTGTGGCCGACCAGTGTTTTATACAGTTCCAGCATAACCCCCCACCTCTTATATTCTATGCCTCGGCTAATAAAAGCAAGTATCTGGTAAGCCTTCTTGATCACCTTATCTACCTGTCTAACCACATTCAGGGATCTGTGGACATGCACGCTGAGACCCTGTTCCTCTACACTTCTCAGTATCCGACTATTTATTGTGTATTCTCTTGCCTTGTTAGCCTCCCCCAAATACATTACCTCACATTTCTCCAGTTTGAACTTTCTTTGCCACTGTTCTGTCACCTGACCAGTCCATTGATATCTTCCTGCCATCTGCAGCTATTTCCATTATCAACTACATGGACAATGTTTGTACCATCTGAAAACTTCTTCATCATACCCCCTACATTCGATCCAAATCATTGATATATACCACAAAAAGCAAGGGACCTGGTACTGAGCCCTGCAGAACCCCTCTGGAAACAGTCTTCCAGTCACAAAACCCTCCCCCCTCTACATTCAATGCAAATCATTGATATAGACATCATTCTCCTTGTCATCTAAGGATGGGACGTCAATATATAAGTTTGAAGAGGTCCTTCCTTGAAAAGCCAGGTGACTGAAATGTTCTAGTGCCAAGTATCTAGACCATGACCGCAGAACTTTGCCTACCCGTTGTCTTGTCTCATTGAGACATTCGGATTACCACAGTATCTATTGACACAGCGATGGTGAGAGACTGCCTCGATGATTGAGCTGTCAAAGACAGAGTGTTAACTTTACGTCTTTATAATGAGTCATTGAGCATCTCCTGTGTGGAGCACACAGGGTATTCCCACTGGGAGGGTCTCAGAATCGGCCCTGTTCCCCTCCCGGTTACTTAAACCAAAGGAAAACCAGTCAGGGCCTGTAGTGGGGAAGATGATTCCCCTCACAAGACATTCCGTCCTCTCTCGGATCCCCCCAGGGAATCTTTCAAGCCCTGGTGTTAAAGTCAAAAATCTACCCCAGTAACTTGGCCTTCTCTACCACGAGCTCCGCCATCTGAAGCTGCTGTTCTGAGACATTTAAAGTGGTGATTACGGGCCATGACATGACCGAGAGGAACCAGCCAGATGTGAAGATGGACCCGTCCAGATGTGGGTGGGAATAAAGCCATCAATACTGCGTTTCCTAACTTACAACAGGGAGTACTTCGACAAACGGTTCTTCATTGGCTGTAGCACTCGACATGTCCCAAAGTCATGAAACACACCATGGTTATAGCACAGGAGGAGGCCATTCGGCCCGTCATGTCTGTGCTAGCTCTCTGCAAGAGCAACTCAGCTAGTCCCACTCCCCCGCCTTTTCCCCGCAGCCCTGCAAATTTTTACTCTTCAGATAATTACCCAGTTCCCTTTTGAAGGCCCCGATTGAACCTGCTTCCACCGCATTGGCAGGCTGTGCACTGCGGGGCGTCGTGGTAATGTCACTGAATGAGTAATCCAGAGGCCCAGGCTAATGCCCTGCTATCGCAGGTTCAAATCCCACCATGGCAGCTCGTGGAATGTAAATTCACTTCATTGATAAATCCAAATCATTATTTTTTCAAAAAAATCTGGAATTGAAAGCTAGTCTCAGTAACGGTGACCATGAAACTATCATCGATTGTTGTAAAAACCCATCTGGTTCACGAATGTCCTTTAGGGAAGGAAATCTGCTGTCCTTACCTGGTCTGGCCTACATGTGACTCCAGACCCACAGCAATGTGGTTAACTCTTACATGCCCTCTGAAATTCAGTTGTCAAGGGCAATTCGGGATGGGCAATAAATGCTGGCCTTGCCAGCAACACCCACATCTCATGAAAGATTTTTAAAAATTCCAGATTCTAACCACTCACTGTGTGAAAATGTTTTCCCCCATGTCACCATTGCCCCTTTTGTAATCACCTTAAATCAATTCCCTCTGGTTCTCAACCCTTCAGCCAATGGGAACAGTTTCTCTCTATCTGCTCTGTCCAGAACCCCCATGAGCTCCATCAAATCTCCTCTTAATCTTCTCTTCTCCAGGGAGAACAGTCCCAGCTTCTCCAATCTAGATCAATGGGGGACACGAGAGGTAACGGTGCGGGAGCAGGAAGAGAAGCCATTGCAGGTGATTCTCTGACTACGGTTAGATCAGAATGGAACCCCAGGTGAGAGCAGTCCCACCCAGCTGGACGACAGTGGAGAGGCATTGGAGGAGGATGGTGTGGTCAACCCTGTCAAAGGGTGCAGATAGGTCGAGGAGGACGGGGAGGGAAAGTTTACCCTTGTCACAGTCACGTAGGATGTCATTTGTGACTTGGATAAGAGTTGTTCCGGTACGGTGGCAGGGACGGAAACCTGACTGCAAGGATTCAAACATGGAGTTCCGGGAAAGACGGGAATGGATTTGGGAGGCGACAACACATTCAAGGATTGTGCAGAGGAAAGGGAGGTTGGCAATGGGACAGTCGTCTGCAAAGACTGCGGGGTCAAGGGTTGAGTTTTTTTTCAGAGTGGTGCACCCACACACACATTACTCTCACTGCTCTGTATTTCAGTGACCTCAACCTTTAGCCAATTCTAATGCCTTCCTAATACCAGCTCTGCACAGTAAACCTCTTCATCATTACTTTAATTTCTCTGGCTTCAGCTGACAGTATCTGACTGAAGGGGGGGAAAGGTCTCCCGGCTGCCAAGGGGACTGACCTGTAGGTTGGCTCAGATGTTTGGGATTGACGTCTGAAAGTGTTGTTGTGTTCTGGGGGGAACAATGGGAATCTTTCAATGTTTGAGCTGTGCCGGCATCGCTTTGTGGAATTCTACATGTTCTCAACCTTTAGAGTCAGCACGGAGGAGGGGGGGGTCAAATTCCCAAAGATGTGTGTGTAATTAACCCTCCGAGTGCCAGAAGCCAGTGACTGCCTTTAACATGGACCCCTGTCCCTGGGAGAATTAGAGAAATGTCAGGGAGTTCACTGGGGCTGAATGAATCTTTTAGATCATTAGTTCAAAATATAAAAGTTAGATTGGGCCACTGGGAGTTGTAGCGAGCCTGTAGCGAGCTGCTTTGTGTTAGCTTGGTGGTGTTTGTGAGGCAGTGAGAGAGTGCAGTAAAACAGCACCAGGCTGTGTTCTTACACACACTGTAGCCGAGAATGGGAATGGAATTCCACCACATTCCCGACCACTGGACAAAGCTGGTTCCTTCCTTCACCAGGATATTTCCAACCCTTCTTTTCCAATTACCCCTCATTCTCCAGTTTCCCCCTTACCCCCTGTCCCCCATTACCCCTTACCCCCATTCCCCATTACCCCTTACCCCCGTCCCCCATTCTCCCTTACCCCCATCCCTCATTCTCCCTTACCCCCATCCTTCATTCCCCCTTTACCCCCCTCCCTCATTCCCCCTTACTCCCAGTTCCCATTCCCCTTACCCCCTGTCCCCATTACCCCTTGCCCCATCCCTCATTCCTCCTTACCCCCATCCCCCATTTCTCCTTACCCTCATCCCTCATTCCCCCTTACCCCGCAATCCCCAATTCCCCCTTACCCCCGCCCCTCATTCCCCCTTTCCCCCGCAGGAGGGCGGGATGGGGTAGTGGATAGGGGGGAATCGTTAGCACAATTACTGACCATGCTGGCCAAGTCCTAAAGGACATAGCTGCAGGCGGTGAGGGGAAAACCCCTCATGGGCGGCACAGTGGCGCAGTGATTAGCACCGCAGCCTCACAGCTCCAGTGACCCGGGTTCAATTCTGGGTACTGCCTGTGTGGAGTTTGCAACTTCTCCCTGTGTCTGCGTGGGTTTCCTCCGGGTGTTCCGGTTTCCTCCCACAGCCAAAAGAACTTGCAGGTTGATCGGTAAATTGGCCATTATAAATTGCCCCTCGTATAGGAAGGTGGTAGGAGAATGGTGGGGATGTGGTAGAGAATATGGGGTTAATGTAGGATAAGTATAAATGGGTGGTTGTTGGTCAGCACAGAGTCGGTGGGCCGAAGGGCCTGTTTCAGTGCTGTATCTCTAAAAAAAAGATGCATCTGTCCATGACAGTATTGGTAGGAGTGACCACCACACAGTCCTTGTGGAGATGAAATCCCGTCTTCACATTGAGGATACCATCCATTGTGTTGTGTGGCACTATCACTGTGCTGAATGGGATAGGTTTCAAACAGATCTAGCAACTCCACAGTCCTTCCACTTCCAGCCGTGAATGGTGGTGGACAATTAAACAACTAACTGGAGGAGGTGGCTCCACAAATATCCCCATCCTCAATGATGGGGGAGCCCAGCACATCAGTGTGAAAGATAAGGCTGAAGCATTTGCAACAATCTTCAGCCAGAAGTGCCAAGTTGATGATCCATCTCGGCCTCCTCCTGAAGTCCCCAGCATCACAGATGCCAAACTTCAACCAATTCGATTCACTCCACGTGATATCAAGAAACGACTGAAGGCACTGGATACTGCAAAAGCTATGGGGCCTGACAATATTCCGGCAATAGTACTGAAGACCTGTGCTCCAGAACTTGCCGTGCCCCTAGCCAAGCTGTTCCAGTGCAGCTACAACACTGGCATCTACCCTGCAATGTGGAAAATTGCCCAGGTATGTCCTGTACACAAAAAGCAGGACAAGTCCAACCCGGCCAATTACCACCCCATCGGTCTACCCTCAATCATCAGTAAAGTGATGGAAGGTGTCATCAACAGTGCCATCAAGCAGCACTTGCTTAGCAACAACCTGCTCAGTGACACTCAGTTTGGGTTCTGCCAGGGCCACTCAGCTCCTGACCTCATTACAGCCTTGGTTCAAACATGGACAAAAGAGCTGAACTCAAGAGGTGAGGTGAGAGTGACTGCCCTTGACATCAAGGCAGCATTTGACCGAGTATGGCATCAAGGAGCCCTAGTAAAACTGGAGTCAATGGGAATCAGGGGGAAAACTCTCTGCTGGTTACAGTCACATATAGTGCAAAGGAAGATGGTTGTGGTCGTTGGAGGTCAATCATCTGAGCTCCAGGACATCACTGCAGGAGTACCTCAGGGTAGTGTCCTAGGCCCAACCATCTTCAGCTGCTTCATCAATGACCATCCTTCAATCATAAGGTCAGAAGTGGGGATGTTCGCTGATGATTGCACAATGTACAGCACCATTCGTGACTCCTCAGATACTGAAGTCTGTGTAGAAATGCAGCAAGACCTGGACAATATCCAGGCTTGGGCTGATAAGTGGCAAGTAACATTTGCGACATACAAGTGCCAGGCAATGACCATCTCCAACAAGAGAAAATCTAACTGTCTCCCCTTGGCATTCAATGGCATTACCTTTGCTGAATCTCTCAGTATCGACATCCGAGGGGCTACCATTGACCAGAAACTGAACCATATAAAAGCTGTGGCTACAAGAGCAGGTCAGTGGTTAGGAATTCTGCAGCGAGTAACTCACCTCCTGACTCCCGAAAGCCTGTCCACCAAATACAAGGCACAAGTCAGGAGTGTGATGGAATACTCTCCACTTGCCTGGATGGGTGCAGCTCCAACAACACTCAGGAAGCTCGACACCATCCAGGACAAAGCAGCCCGCTTGATTGGCACCGCATCCACCACTGACGCACAGTGGCAGCAGTGTGTACCATCTACAAGATGCACTGCAGCAATGCACCATGGCTCCTTAGACAGCACCTTCCAAACCCACGACCTCCATCACCTCGAAGGACAAGGGCAGCAAATACATGGGAACACCACCACCTGCAAGTTCCCCTCCAAGTCACACACCATCCTGACTCGGAACTATATTGCCGTTCCTTCACTGTCGCTGGGTCAAAATCCTGGAACTCCCTTCCTAACAGCACTGTGGGTGTACCTACCCCACATGGACTGCAGCGGTTCAACAAGGCAGCTCACCACCTTCTCAAGGGCAATTAGGGATGGGCAATAAATGCTGGCCTGGCCAGTGATGCCCACATTCCATGAATGAATATAAATAAATAAATGTTGCTCCTTTGTGGACACGGCATGTTTTTCTGTGTTTGGGAGCGAGATGTAGGATTGGTTAGTATCTTTCCATCTATGATAGATGATGGACATGCAATAAACAACCCATTTAGGTGGGGTGTCTTCTCTTGGTTCACCTTTGTCGGCTACGAATGCCAATCCGTAAGATGCAGGTTCTGCCACAAATGTTGTTTGTGAAGCTGCCAAGTGACATTGAGAATTGTTGTTTTTGATGTTGGTGCCTGTTGCCAAGCTGCTGTAGCAACTGGTCATCATAGTAGTGCACACAGCAAGGCAACACCTTGTCCCATAACCAAGTCCACTGGATGTGTTGCCATTTCCCTCTTGCACCATCCAGTGACTCCCAAATGTGATCAGCGACATTTAGGGCCCTCATGTCATGCTTGCAGAGCTTTGGGCACACCAATGGTTATCTGGCCCTGGCTACCTCACCATACAGAAAGAAGATCCTTGGGAATGCGACCATCTTCCATCCTGTGGACATGTCTGATCCACCAAAGCCGCCTCTGCTTGATTATTGCCAACACACTTGGGAGCTCTGCCTTTGAGAGGGCTGCCACATTTGTGATTTTGTCCTTCCAGGTTATACCCAATATGCACCTCAGACAGAGAAGATGGAAATTATTCAGCTTCTTTTCCTGGTAGCTGTAAGTCACCCATGTTTCACAGCCATACAGCAAGGTGTTTAGAACACAGGCCTTATAAACCATCAGCTTGGTGCTAAGGGTCAGCTTGGTGTTAACTCAGGTGTGTTTTGCAGGTTGGCCAAACATGACAGCTGCTTTCCCTACGTGCATATCGAGCTCTGCATCAAGGGACAGCTTATCTGTCACCGTGGGCCAATGTAGCAGAATTTGTTAACCTCTTCCAGTGGGTGTTATTTAGTGTGATCAGGGGCAGCAAGGCAACACCTTGTCCCATAACCAGTTTTCCTGATGCTTATAGCCAAGGAGAACAAGTTACAGGCATGGGAGAGACAGTCCATGAGTCTTTGTAGCTGAGTTTCCGTTTGAGTGACTAGCACAGCATCAGCATAGAGGAGCTCTCTGGTCAGGATGTGATGTGTTTTTGTCTTGGCTTTCAACCTGGATAGATTGTAGAGCTTGCTGTCTGACCTAGTGTGCAAGTAGACTCCTTCCATATCTGCAGGGAAGGCAAAGGTCAGGATCATGGGGAAGAAGCTGCCAAACAGAGTGGGGGTTAGAACACAACCCTGTTTCACTCTGTTCTTCACTCTGATACCGTCGGAAACGCAGACATCAAACTGTACAGTGCAGTGCCTGTTGTCATGGAAGGAGCAGATCAGGCTGAGGAGCTTTGGTGGACAAGCAATTTTTCCCAAAATCTTGTGGAGCCCTGCTCTGCTGACGGTGTCGAATGCCTGAGTGAGATCAAGGAAAGTAAGGTAAAGGGGTAGAGTCTGTTCCCTACACTTCTCTTGTATAGAGATCATATCCACTGTAGATCTGCTGGCATGGAAACTGTACTGCACCTCCGGGTACACTCGGTCTGCAAGTAACTGGAGTCTTTTAAGTATGATCCTAGCAAAGGCCCTCCCCGTAACACTAAGGTGATGTCCAACTCACAGGAGTACAGCTCAGAGCAGTGTTAAACTCAGAGGGACAACTGTTTCCTTCCATCAGTGAGTAATTCACCATCGGCTGAATTCAGGACAGTATCCTTGTTGATGGCGGGTCCAAGTGCTCTCTTAAACCCGTGGTACATCGCTTGTAGATTTCCTGTGTCACACGCAAATTTGATTTCTTGACATAAATTATCCAGCGTTTGCGCAGTACCTGCCTCTCCTTTCCCCGCCTCTCCTGGCTACTTACAGGTCGTGCAGAGTCTTAGCTGTCGGCTTTCTGACGTGCAGCGTGTAGGCTTTGTTTTTTTGGTATCAATGACAGATTCATCTCAGCTGGGCAGGTCTGAAACCAGCCCATGTTTCGGGTTCTGCCTGTCACAAATGCAGCTTCTGCTGCGTGATAGATGATGGAGCTCAGTGAGCTGCAAACTTCATCAATGTTGGTATCGGGACTTCCCCTGATAGATGATGGAGCTCAGTGACCTGCAAGCTTCATCAATGTTGGTATCAGGACTTCCCCTGATAGATGATGGAGCTCAGTGACCTGCAAACTTCATCAATGTTGGTATCGGGACTTCCCCTGATACATGATCGAGCTCAGTGACCTGCAAGCTTCATCAATGTTGGTATCGGGACTTCCCCTGATAGATGATGGAGCTCAGTGACCTGCAAACTTCATCAATGTTGGTATCGGGACTTCCCCTGATAGATGATGGAGCTCAGTGACCTGCAAGCTTCATCAATGTTGGTATTGGGACTTCCCCTGATAGATGATGGAGCTCAGTGACCTGCAAGCTTCATCAATGTTGGTATCGGGACTTCCCCTGATAGAGGATCGAGCTCAGTGACCTGCAAACTTCATCAATGTTGGTATCGGGACTTCCCCTGATAGATGATGGAGCTCAGTGACCTGCAAACTTCATCAATGTTGGTATCGGGACTTCCCCTGATAGATGATCGAGCTCAGTGACCTGCAAACTTCATCAATGTTAGTATCGGGATTTCCCCTGATAGATGATGGAGCTCAGTGACCTGCAAAATTCATCAATGTTGGTATCGGGACTTCCCCTGATAGATGATCGAGCTCAGTGACCTGCAAACTTCATCAATGTTGGTATCGGGACTTCCCCTGATAGATGATGGAGCTCAGTGACCTGCAAACTTCATCAATGTTGGTATCGGGACTTCCCCTGATAGATGATCGAGCTCAGTGACCTGCAAACTTCATCAATGTTGGTATCGGGACTTCCCCTGATAGATGATCGAGCTCAGTGAGCTGCAAACTTCATCAATGTTGGTATCGGGACTTCCCCTGATACATGATGGAGCTCAGTGACCTGCAAGCTTCATCAATGTTGGTATCGGGACTTCCCCTGATAGATGATGGAGCTCAGTGACCTGCAAGCTTCATCAATGTTGGTATCAGGACTTCCCCTGATAGATGATGGAGCTCAGTGACCTGCAAACTTCATCAATGTTGGTATCGGGACTTCCCCTGATAGATGATGGAGCTCAGTGAGCTGCAAACTTCATCAATGTTGGTATCGGGACTTCCCCTGATACATGATGGAGCTCAGTGACCTGCAAGCTTCATCAATGTTGGTATCGGGACTTCCCCTGATAGATGATGGAGCTCAGTGACCTGCAAGCTTCATCAATGTTGGTATCAGGACTTCCCCTGATAGATGATGGAGCTCAGTGACCTGCAAACTTCATCAATGTTGGTATCGGGACTTCCCCTGATACATGATCGAGCTCAGTGACCTGCAAGCTTCATCAATGTTGGTATCGGGACTTCCCCTGATAGATGATGGAGCTCAGTGACCTGCAAACTTCATCAATGTTGGTATCGGGACTTCCCCTGATAGATGATGGAGCTCAGTGACCTGCAAGCTTCATCAATGTTGGTATCGGGACTTCCCCTGATACATGATGGAGCTCAGTGACCTGCAAACTTCATCAATGTTGGTATCGGGACTTCCCCTGATACATGATGGAGCTCAGTGACCTGCAAGCTTCATCAATGTTGGTATCGGGACTTCCCCTGATAGAGGATCGAGCTCAGTGACCTGCAAACTTCATCAATGTTGGTATCGGGACTTCCCCTGATAGATGATGGAGCTCAGTGACCTGCAAAATTCATCAATGTTGGTATCGGGACTTCCCCTGATAGATGATCGAGCTCAGTGACCTGCAAACTTCATCAATGTTGGTATCGGGACTTCCCCTGATAGATGATGGAGCTCAGTGACCTGCAAACTTCATCAATGTTGGTATCGGGACTTCCCCTGATAGATGATGGAGCTCAGTGACCTGCAAACTTCATCAATGTTGGTATCGGGACTTCCCCTGATAGATGATCGAGCTCAGTGACCTGCAAACTTCATCAATGTTGGTATCGGGACTTCCCCTGATAGATGATGGAGCTCAGTGAGCTGCAAACTTCATCAATGTTGGTATCGGGACTTCCCCTGATACATGATGGAGCTCAGTGACCTGCAAGCTTCATCAATGTTGGTATCGGGACTTCCCCTGATAGATGATGGAGCTCAGTGACCTGCAAGCTTCATCAATGTTGGTATCGGGACTTCCCCTGATAGATGATGGAGCTCAGTGAGCTGCAAACTTCATCAATGTTGGTATCGGGACTTCCCCTGATACATGATGGAGCTCAGTGACCTGCAAGCTTCATCAGTGTTGGTATCGGGACTTCCCCTGATAGATGATCGAGCTCAGTGACCTGCAAACTTCATCAATGTTGGTATCGGGACTTCCCCTGATAGATGATCGAGCTCAGTGAGCTGCAAAATTCATCAATGTTGGTATCGGGACTTCCCCTGATAGATGATGGAGCTCAGTGACCTGCAAGCTTCATCAATGTTGGTATCGGGACTTCCCCTGATAGATGATGGAGCTCAGTGACCTGCAAACTTCATCAATGTTGGTATCGGGACTTCCCCTGATACATGATGGAGCTCAGTGACCTGCAAGCTTCATCAATGTTGGTATCGGGACTTCCCCTGATAGATGATCGAGCTCAGTGACCTGCAAACTTCATCAATGTTGGTATCGGGACTTCCCCTGATAGATGATCGAGCTCAGTGAGCTGCAAAATTCATCAATGTTGGTATCGGGACTTCCCCTGATAGATGATCGAGCTCAGTGACCTGCAAAATTCATCAATGTTGGTATTGGGACTTCCCCTGATACATGATCGAGCTCAGTGACCTGCAAGCTTCATCAATGTTGGTATTGGGACTTCCCCTGATATATGATGGAGCTCAGTGACCTGCAAGCTTCATCAATGTTGGTATTGGGACTTCCCCTGATACATGATGGAGCTCAGTGACCTGCAAACTTCATCAATGTTGGTATCGGGACTTCCCCTGATACATGATCGAGCTCAGTGATCTGCAAGCTTCATCAATGTTGGTATCGGGACTTCCCCTGATAGATGATCGAGCTCAGTGACCTGCAAACTTCATCAATGTTGGTCTCGGGACTTCCCCTGAAGACGTTAATGGGTAGCAGGTGATCCAGTGACTGTGTGAGAGCTGTTATTCAGCAGCATTGCTTCTACAAGGGATGGAGATGAGTCAGTGAAATAATTGAAAGTCTTGCTTTTCTATAGCACCTTCTTCACCCTCACCCAATGAAGTATTTTTGAAGTGCGGTCACGGTTGTAATGTTGGAAATGCAGCTCCCAATTTGTGTGCAGCAAGATCCCATAAAAAGCTGTGAGATAATGACCTCATGACCTCCTTTTGTGATGTTGACTGAGGGATAAATATTGACGGAGACACAGCGGAGAAATCACAGTCTCATCGTTCAGAGAACACCTTGGGATCATCCAGATAGACCAAGGCAGGATGGAGCTTCAGTTAATATCTGAGTAGAGTGACTGGACTTCAGACAGTGCAGCACTCCCCCAGTACTGACGCTCTGACAGTGCAGCACTCCCCCAGTACTGACGCTCTGACAGTGCAGCACTCCCCCAGTACTGACCCTCTGACAGTGCAGCACTCCCTCAGTACTGACCCTCTGACAGTGCAGCACTCCCTCAGTACTGACCCACTGTCAGAGCAGCACTCCCTCAGTACTGACCCTCTGACAGTGCAGCACTCCCTCAGTACTGACCCTCCGACAGTGCAGCACTCCCTCAATACTGACCCTCTGACAGTGCAGCACTCCCTCAGTACTGACCCTCTGACAGTGCAGCACTCCCTCAGTATTGACCCTCTGACAGTGCAGCACTCCCTCAGTACTGACCCTCTGACAGTGCAGAACTCCCTCAGTACTGACCCACTGTCAGAGCAGCACTCCCTCAGTACTGACCCTCTGACAGTGCAGCACTCCCTCAGTACTGACCCTCCGACAGTGCAGCACTCCCTCAATACTGACCCTCTGACAGTGCAGCACTCCCTCAGTACTGACCCTCTCACAGTGCAGCACTCCCTCAGTATTGACCCTCTGACAGTGCAGCACTCCCTCAGTACTGACCCTCTGACAGTGCAGCACTCCCTCAGTACTGACCCACTGTCAGTGCAGCACTCCTTCAGTACTGACCCTCTGACAGTGCGGCACTCCCTCAGTACTGACCCACTGTCAGAGCAGCACTCCCTCAGTACTGACCCTCTGACAGTGCAGCACTCCCTCAGTACTGACCCTCTGACAGTGCAGCTCTCCCTCAGTACTGACCCTCTGACAGTGCAGCACTCCCTCAGTACTGACCCTCTGACAGTGCAGCACTCCCTCAGTACTGACCCTCTGACAGTGCAGCACTCCCTCAGTATTGACCCTCTGACAGTGCAGCACTCCCTCAGTACTGACCCTCTGACAGTGCGGCACTCCCTCAGTACTGACCCACTGTCAGAGCAGCACTCCGTCAGTACTGACCCTCCGACAGTGCAGCACTCCCTCAGTACTGACCCTCTGACAGTGCAGCACTCCCTCAGTACTGACCCACTGTCAGAGCAGCACTCCCTCAGTACTGACCCTCCGACAGTGCAGCACTCCTTCAGTACTGACCCTCCGACAGTGCAGCACTCCCTCAGTACTGACCCTCCGACAGTGCAGCACTCCCTCAGTACTGACCCTCCGACAGTGCAGCACTCCTTCAGTACTGACCCTCCGACAGTGCAGCACTCCCTCAGTACTGACCCTCCGACAGTGCAGCACTCCCTCAGTACTGACCCACTGTCAGAGCAGCACTCCCTCAGTACTGACCCTCCGACAGTGCAGCACTCCCTCAATACTGACCCGCTGACAGTGCAGCACTCCCTCAGTATTGACCCTCTGACAGTGCAGCACTCCCTCAGTACTGACCCTCTGACAGTGCAGCACTCCCTCAGTACTGACCCTCTGACAGTGCAGCACTCCCTCAGTATTGACCCTCTGACAGTGCAGCACTCCCTCAGTACTGACCCTCTGACAGTGCGGCACTCCCTCAGTACTGACCCACTGTCAGAGCAGCACTCCCTCAGTACTGACCCTCTGACAGTGCAGCACTCCCTCAGTACTGACCCTCTGACAGTGCAGCTCTCCCTCAGTACTGACCCTCTGACAGTGCAGCACTCCCTCAGTACTGACCCTCTGACAGTGCAGCACTCCCTCAGTACTGACCCTCTGACAGTGCAGCACTCCCTCAGTATTGACCCTCTGACAGTGCAGCACTCCCTCAGTACTGACCCTCTGACAGTGCGGCACTCCCTCAGTACTGACCCACTGTCAGAGCAGCACTCCCTCAGTACTGACCCTCCGACAGTGCAGCACTCCCTCAGTACTGACCCTCTGACAGTGCAGCACTCCCTCAGTACTGACCCACTGTCAGAGCAGCACTCCCTCAGTACTGACCCTCCGACAGTGCAGCACTCACTCAGTACTGACCCTCCGACAGTGCAGCACTCCCTCAGTACTGACCCTCCGACAGTGCAGCACTCCTTCAGTACTGACCCTCCGACAGTGCAGCACTCCCTCAGTA
Organism: Heterodontus francisci; assembly: GCF_036365525.1. Taxonomy (NCBI): domain Eukaryota; kingdom Metazoa; phylum Chordata; class Chondrichthyes; order Heterodontiformes; family Heterodontidae; genus Heterodontus; species Heterodontus francisci. The sequence continues at coordinate 82,792 of NW_027140446.1, read as the reverse complement.
CTGACCCTCCGACAGTGCAGCACTCCCTCAGTACTGACCCTCCGACAGTGCAGCACTCCTTCAGTACTGACGCTCCAACAGTGCAGCACTCCCTCAGTACTGACCCTCCGACAGTGCAGCACTCCCTCAGTACTGACCCACTGTCAGAGCAGCACTCCCTCAGTACTGACCCTCCGACAGTGCAGCACTCCCTCAATACTGACCCGCTGACAGTGCAGCACTCCCTCAGTATTGACCCTCTGACAGTGCAGCACTCCCTCAGTACTGACCCTCTGACAGTGCAGCACTCCCTCAGTACTGACCCTCTGACAGTGCAGCACTCCCTCAGTATTGACCCTCCGACAGTGCAGCACTCCCTCATTACTGACCCTCTGACAGTGCGGCACTCCCTCAGTACTGACCCACTGTCAGAGCAGCACTCCCTCAGTACTGACCCTCCGACAGTGCAGCACTCCCTCAGTACTGACCCTCTGACAGTGCAGCACTCCCTCAGTACTGACCCACTGTCAGAGCAGCACTCCCTCAGTACTGACCCTCCGACAGTGCAGCACTCCCTCAGTACTGACCCTCCGACAGTGCAGCACTCCCTCAGTACTGACCCTCCGACAGTGCAGCACTCCTTCAGTACTGACCCTCCGACAGTGCAGCACTCCCTCAGTACTGACCCTCCGACAGTGCAGCACTCCCTCAGTACTCACCCTCCGACAGTGCAGCACTCCTTCAGTACTGACCCTCCGACAGTGCAGCACTCCCTCAGTACTGACCCTCCGACAGTGCAGCACTCCCACAGTACTGACCCACTGTCAGAGCAGCACTCCCTCAGTACTGACCCTCCGACAGTGCAGCACTCCCTCAATACTGACCCGCTGACAGTGCAGCACTCCCTCAGTACTGACCCACTGTCAGTGCAGCACTCCTTCAGTACTGACCCTCTGACAGTGCGGCACGCCCTCAGTACTGACCCACTGTCAGAGCAGCACTCCCTCAGTACTGACCCTCTGACAGTGCAGCACTCCCTCAGTACTGACCCTCTGACAGTGCAGCACTCCCTCAGTACTGACCCTCTGACAGTGCGGGACTTCCTCAGTACTGACCCTCTGACAGTGCAGCACTCCCTCAGTACTGACCCACTGTCAGAGCAGCACTCCCTCAGTACTGACCCTCCGACAGTGCAGCTCTCCCTCAGTACTGACCCTCTGACAGTGCAGCACTCCCTCAGTACTGACCCACTGTCAGAGCAGCACTCCCTCAGTACTGACCCTCCGACAGTGCAGCACTCCCTCAGTACTGACCCTCCGAAAGTGCAGCACTCCCTCAGTACTGACCCTCCGACAGTGCAGCACTCCTTCAGTACTGACCCTCCGACAGTGCAGCACTCCCTCAGTACTGACCCTCCGACAGTGCAGCACTCCCTCAGTACTGACCCTCTGACAGTGCAGCACTCCCTCAGTACTGACCCTCTGACAGTGCAGCACTCCCTCAGTACTGACCCACTGTCAGAGCAGCACTCCCTCAGTACTGACCCTCCGACAGTGCAGCTCTCCCTCAGTACTGACCCTCTGACAGTGCAGCACTCCCTCAGTACTGACCCACTGTCAGAGCAGCACTCCCTCAGTACTGACCCTCCGACAGTGCAGCACTCCCTCAGTACTGACCCACTGTCAGAGCAGCACTCCCTCAGTACTGACCCTCCGACAGTGCAGCACTCCCTCAATACTGACCCGCTGACAGTGCAGCACTCCCTCAGTATTGACCCTCTGACAGTGCAGCACTCCCTCAGTACTGACCCTCTGACAGTGCAGCACTCCCTCAGTACTGACCCTCTGACAGTGCAGCACTCCCTCAGTATTGACCCTCCGACAGTGCAGCACTCCCTCATTACTGACCCTCTGACAGTGCGGCACTCCCTCAGTACTGACCCACTGTCAGAGCAGCACTCCCTCAGTACTGACCCTCCGACAGTGCAGCACTCCCTCAGTACTGACCCTCTGACAGTGCAGCACTCCCTCAGTACTGACCCACTGTCAGAGCAGCACTCCCTCAGTACTGACCCTCCGACAGTGCAGCACTCCCTCAGTACTGACCCTCCGACAGTGCAGCACTCCCTCAGTACTGACCCTCCGACAGTGCAGCACTCCTTCAGTACTGACCCTCCGACAGTGCAGCACTCCCTCAGTACTGACCCTTTCCGACAGTGCAGCACTCCCTCAGTACTCACCCTCCGACAGTGCAGCACTCCTTCAGTACTGACCCTCCGACAGTGCAGCACTCCCTCAGTACTGACCCTCCGACAGTGCAGCACTCCCTCAGTACTGACCCACTGTCAGAGCAGCACTCCCTCAGTACTGACCCTCCGACAGTGCAGCACTCCCTCAATACTGACCCGCTGACAGTGCAGCACTCCCTCAGTACTGACCCTCTGACAGTGCAGCACTCCCTCAGTATTGACCCTCTGACAGTGCAGCACTCCCTCAGTACTGACCCTCTGACAGTGCAGCACTCCCTCAGTACTGACCCACTGTCAGTGCAGCACCTCTTCAGTACTGACCCTCTGACAGTGCGGCACGCCCTCAGTACTGACCCACTGTCAGAGCAGCACTCCCTCAGTACTGACCCTCTGACAGTGCAGCACTCCCTCAGTACTGACCCTCTGACAGTGCAGCACTCCCTCAGTACTGACCCTCTGACAGTGCGGGACTTCCTCAGTACTGACCCTCTGACAGTGCAGCACTCCCTCAGTACTGACCCACTGTCAGAGCAGCACTCCCTCAGTACTGACCCTCCGACAGTGCAGCTCTCCCTCAGTACTGACCCTCTGACAGTGCAGCACTCCCTCAGTACTGACCCACTGTCAGAGCAGCACTCCCTCAGTACTGACCCTCCGACAGTGCAGCACTCCCTCAGTACTGACCCTCCGAAAGTGCAGCACTCCCTCAGTACTGACCCTCCGACAGTGCAGCACTCCTTCAGTACTGACCCTCCGACAGTGCAGCACTCCCTCAGTACTGACCCTCCGACAGTGCAGCACTCCCTCAGTACTGACCCTCCGACAGTGCAGCACTCCCTCAGTACTGACCCTCTGACAGTGCAGCACTCCCTCAGTACTGACCCACTGTCAGAGCAGCACTGCCTCAGTACTGACCCTCCGACAGTGCAGCTCTCCCTCAGTACTGACCCTCTGACAGTGCAGCACTCCCTCAGTACTGACCCACTGTCAGAGCAGCACTCCCTCAGTACTGACCCTCCGACAGTGCAGCACTCCCTCAGTACTGACCCTCCGACAGTGCAGCACTCCTTCAGTACTGACCCTCCGACAGTGCAGCGCTCCCTCAGTACTGACCCTCTGACTGTGTGGCACTCCCTCAGTACTGACCCTCCGACAGTGCAGCACTCCCTCAGTACTGACCCTCCGACAGTGCAGCACTCCTTCAGTACTGACCCTCCGACAGTGCAGCACTCCCTCAGTACTGACCCTCTGACAGTGCAGCACTCCTTCAGTACTGACCCTCTGACAGTGCCGCACTCCCTCAGTACTGACCCTCTGACAGTGCAGCACTCCTTCAGTACTGACCCTCTGACAGTGCCGCACTCCCTCAGTACTGACCCTCTGACAGTGCCGCACTCCCTCAGTACTGACCCTCCGACAGTGCAGCACTCCCTCAGTACTGACCCTCCGACAGTGCAGCACTCCCTCAGTACTGACCCTCTGACAGTGCAGCACTCCTTCAGTACTGACCCTCTGACAGTGCCGCACTCCCTCAGTACTGACCCTCTGACAGTGCAGCACTCCTTCAGTACTGACCCTCCGACAGTGCAGCACTCCCTCAGTACTGACCCTCCGACAGTGCAGCACTCCCTCAGTACTGACCCTCCGACAGTGCAGCACTCCTTCAGTACTGACCCTCCGACAGTGCAGCACTCCCTCAGTACTGACCCTCCGACAGTGCAGCACTCCCTCAGTACTGACCCTCCGACAGTGCAGCACTCCTTCAGTACTGACCCTCCGACAGTGCAGCACTCCCTCAGTACTGACCCTCCGACAGTGCAGCACTCCCTCAGTACTGACCCACTGTCAGAGCAGCACTCCCTCAGTACTGACCCTCCGACAGTGCAGCACTCCCTCAATACTGACCCGCTGACAGTGCAGCACTCCCTCAGTACTGACCCTCTCACAGTGCAGCACTCCCTCAGTATTGACCCTCTGACAGTGCAGCACTCCCTTAGTACTGACCCTCTGACAGTGCAGCACTCCCTCAGTACTGACCCACTGTCAGTGCAGCACTCCTTCAGTACTGACCCTCTGACAGTGCGGCACTCCCTCAGTACTGACCCACTGTCAGAGCAGCACTCCCTCAGTACTGACCCTCTGACAGTGCAGCACTCCCTCAGTACTGACCCTCTGACAGTGCGGCACTCCCTCAGTACTGACCCTCTGACAGTGCGGCACTTCCTCAGTACTGACCCTCTGACAGTGCAGCACTCCCTCAGTACTGACCCTCTGACAGTGCAGCACTCCCTCAGTACTGACCCACTGTCAGAGCAGCACTCCCTCAGTACTGACCCTCCGACAGTGCAGCTCTCCCTCAGTACTGACCCTCTGACAGTGCAGCACTCCCTCAGTACTGACCCACTGTCAGAGCAGCACTCCCTCAGTACTGACCCTCCGACAGTGCAGCACTCCCTCAGTACTGACCCTCCGACAGTGCAGCACTCCTTCAGTACTGACCCTCCGACAGTGCAGCGCTCCCTCAGTACTGACCCTCTGACAGTGTGGCACTCCCTCAGTACTGACCCTCCGACAGTGCAGCACTCCCTCAGTACTGACCCTCCGACAGTGCAGCACTCCTTCAGTACTGACCCTCCGACAGTGCAGCACTCCCTCAGTACTGACCCTCTGACAGTGCAGCACTCCTTCAGTACTGACCCTCTGACAGTGCCGCACTCCCTCAGTACTGACCCTCTGACAGTGCAGCACTCCTTCAGTACTGACCCTCTGACAGTGCCGCACTCCCTCAGTACTGACCCTCTGACAGTGCCGCACTCCCTCAGTACTGACCCTCCGACAGTGCAGCACTCCCTCAGTACTGACCCTCCGACAGTGCAGCACTCCCTCAGTACTGACCCTCTGACAGTGCAGCACTCCTTCAGTACTGACCCTCTGACAGTGCCGCACTCCCTCAGTACTGACCCTCTGACAGTGCAGCACTCCTTCAGTACTGACCCTCCGACAGTGCAGCACTCCCTCAGTACTGACCCTCCGACAGTGCAGCACTCCCTCAGTACTGACCCTCCGACAGTGCAGCACTCCTTCAGTACTGACCCTCCGACAGTGCAGCACTCCCTCAGTACTGACCCTCCGACAGTGCAGCACTCCCTCAGTACTGACCCTCCGACAGTGCAGCACTCCTTCAGTACTGACCCTCCGACAGTGCAGCACTCCCTCAGTACTGACCCTCCGACAGTGCAGCACTCCCTCAGTACTGACCCACTGTCAGAGCAGCACTCCCTCAGTACTGACCCTCCGACAGTGCAGCACTCCCTCAATACTGACCCGCTGAGAGTGCAGCACTCCCTCAGTACTGACCCTCTCACAGTGCAGCACTCCCTCAGTATTGACCCTCTGACAGTGCAGCACTCCCTTAGTACTGACCCTCTGACAGTGCAGCACTCCCTCAGTACTGACCCACTGTCAGTGCAGCACTCCTTCAGTACTGACCCTCTGACAGTGCAGCACTCCCTCAGTACTGACCCACTGTCAGTGCAGCACTCCTTCAGTACTGACCCTCTGACAGTGCCGCACTCCCTCAGTGCTGACCCTCTGACAGTGCAGCACTCCTTCAGTACTGACCCTCTGACAGTGCCGCACTCCCTCAGTACTGACCCTCTGACAGTGCAGCACTCCTTCAGTACTGACCCTCTGACAGTGCAGCACTCCTTCAGTACTGACCCTCTGACAGTGCCGCACTCCCTCAGTACTGACCCTCTGACAGTGCAGCACTCCCTCAGTACTGACCCTGCATCTTACGGATTGGCATTCGTAGCCGACAAAGGTGAACCAAGAGAAGACACCCCACCTAAATGGGTTGTTTACTGCATGTCCATCATCTATCATAGATGGAAAGATGCTAACCAATCCTACATCTCGCTCCCAAACACAGAAAAACATGCCGTGTCCACAAAGGAGCAACAAATATTTATTTATTTATTTTTATTCATTCATGGGATGTGGGTGTCACTGGCCAGGCCAGCATTTATTGCCCATCCCTAATTGCCCTTGAGAAGGTGGTGGTGAGCTGCCTTCTTGAACCGCTGCAGTCCATGTGGGGTAGGTATACCCACAGTGCTGTTAGGAAGGGAGTTCCAGGATTTTGACCCAGTGACAGTGAAGGAACGGCGATATAGATCCAAGTCAGGATGGTGTGTGACTTGGAGGGGAACTTGCAGGTGGTGGTGTTGCCATGTATTTGCTGCCCTTGTTCTTCTAGTTGGTAGAGGTCGCGGGTTTGGAAGGTGCTGTCGAAGGAGCCTTGGTGAGTTACAATCTGCAGTTGATTAAGGAGCAGGCTGACTTGTGTTTAAATTACCACAGCAAACCCATAAATATCCCCAATTACCACCAAGAAATGGTTTTGTCACCCTGCCAGGTGATTTGCGTTGACATGTAGGCGGTGCGGAGACTGAGAGAGAAACTGTTCAGCATTTATTTACTGCTCCTTCACAGACGGTGCCCTCTGCTGGGAAGATTCACCCTCTCATCATTCCCTGAGACATTGGTGCCTCGCACATCGTCGTTGACAAATACTGGGAAAATCCAGGAGGTCGGGAAAATTCCAACAGTGAGCTTGAGGCAGAATACCGGACACCATCCTGTGTGAGACCCTCCCCGTTACTGATACTCACTGACCCGGGGTCTCCAATACCGTACACCGCTCTGTGTGAGACCCTCCCCGTTACTGATACTCACTGACCCGGGGTCTCCAATACCGTACACCATCCTGTGTGAGACCCTCCCCGTTACTGATACTCACTGACCCGGGGTCTCCAATACCGTACACCGCTCTGTGTGAGACCCTCCCCGTTACCGACACTCACTGACCCGGGGTCTCCAATACCGTACACCGCTCTGTGTGAGACCCTCCCCGTTACTGATACTCGCTGACCCGGGGTCTCCAATACCGTACACCGCTCTGTGTGAGACCCTCCCCGTTACTGATACTCACTGACCCGGGGTCTCCAATACCGTACACCGCTCTGTGTGAGACCCTCCCCGTTACCGATACTCACTGACCCGGGGTCTCCAAAACCGCACACCGCTCTGTGTGAGACCCTCCCCGTTACTGATACTCACTGACCCGGGGTCTCCAATACCGTACACCGCTCTGTGTGAGACCCTCCCCGTTACTGACACTCACTGACCCGGGGTCTCCAATACCGTACACCGCTCTGTGTGAGACCCTCCCCGTTACTGATACTCACTGACCCGGGGTCTCCAATACCGTACACCGCTCTGTGTGAGACCCTCCCCGTTACTGATACTCGCTGACCCGGGGTCTCCAATACCGTACACCACTCTGTGTGAGACCCTCCCCGTTACTGACTCACTCACCCGGGGTCTCCAATACCGTACACCACTCTGTGTGAGACCCTCCCCGTTACTGACTCACTCACCCGGGGTCTCCAATACCGTACACCGCTCTGTGTGAGACCCTCCCCGTTACTGACACTCACTGACCCAGGGTCTCCAATACCGTACACCGCTCTGTGTGAGACCCTCCCCGTTACTGATACTCACTGACCCGGGGTCTCCAATACCGTACACCACTCTGTGTGAGACCCTCCCCGTTACCGACACTCACTGACCCGGGGTCTCCAATACCGTACACCACTCTGTGTGAGACCCTCCCCGTTACTGATACTCGCTGACCCGGGGTCTCCAATACCGTACACCGCTCTGTGTGAGACCCTCCCCGTTACTGATACTCACTGACCCGGGGTCTCCAAAACCGTACACCGCTCTGTGTGAGACCCTCCCCGTTACTGATACTCACTGACCCGGGGTCTCCAATACCGTACACCGCTCTGTGTGAGACCCTCCCCGTTACTGATACTCACTGACCCGGGGTCTCCAAAACCGCACACCGCTCTGTGTGAGACCCTCCCCGTTACTGATACTCACTGACCCGGGGTCTCCAATACCGTACACCACTCTGTGTGAGACCCTCCCCGTTACTGATACTCACTGACCCGGGGTCTCCAATACCGTACACCGCTCTGTGTGAGACCCTCCCCGTTACTGATACTCACTGACCCGGGGTCTCCAATACCGTACACCGCTCTGTGTGAGACCCTCCCCGTTACTGATACTCACTGACCCGGGGTCTCCAATACCGTACACCGCTCTGTGTGAGACCCTCCCCGTTACTGACTCACTCACCCGGGGTCTCCAATACCGTACACCGCTCTGTGTGAGACCCTCCCCGTTACTGACACTCACTGACCCGGGGTCTCCAATACCGTACACCGCTCTGTGTGAGACCCTCCCCGTTACCGACACTCACTGACCCGGGGTCTCCAATACCGTACACCGCTCTGTGTGAGACCCTCCCCGTTACTGATACTCACTGACCCGGGGTCTCCAATACCGTACACCACTCTGTGTGAGACCCTCCCCGTTACTGATACTCACTGACCCGGGGTCTCCAATACCGTACACCACTCTGTGTGAGACCCTCCCCGTTACTGATACTCACTCACCCGGGGTCTCCAATACCGTACACCGCTCTGTGTGAGACCCTCCCCGTTACTGACACTCACTGACCCGGGGTCTCCAATACCGTACACCACTCTGTGTGAGACCCTCCCCGTTACCGATACTCACTGACCCGGGGTCTCCAATACCGTACACCGCTCTGTGTGAGACCCTCCCCGTTACTGATACTCACTGACCCGGGGTCTCCAATACCATACACCACTCTGTGTGAGACCCTCCCCGTTACTGATACTCACTGACCCGGGGTCTCCAATACCGTACACCGCTCTGTGTGAGACCCTCCCCGTTACTGACACTCACTGACCCGGGGTCTCCAATACCGTACACCGCTCTGTGTGAGACCCTCCCCGTTACCGACACTCACTGACCCGGGGTCTCCAATACCGTACACCACTCTGTGTGAGACCCTCCCCGTTACTGATACTCACTGACCCGGGGTCTCCAATACCGTACACCACTCTGTGTGAGACCCTCCCCGTTACTGATACTCACTGACCCGGGGTCTCCAATACCGTACACCGCTCTGTGTGAGACCCTCCCCGTTACTGATACTCGCTGACCCGGGGTCTCCAATACCGTACACCGCTCTGTGTGAGACCCTCCCCGTTACTGATACTCACTGACCCGGGGTCTCCAATACCGCACACCGCTCTGTGTGAGACCCTCCCCGTTACTGATACTCGCTGACCCGGGGTCTCCAATACCGCACACCGCTCTGTGTGAGACCCTCCCCGTTACTGATACTCACTGACCCGGGGTCTCCAATACCGTACACCGCTCTGTGTGAGACCCTCCCCGTTACTGACACTCACTGACCCGGGGTCTCCAATACCGTACACCGCTCTGTGTGAGACCCTCCCCGTTACTGATACTCACTGACCCGGGGTCTCCAATACCGTACACCGCTCTGTGTGAGACCCTCCCCGTTACTGATACTCACTGACCCGGGGTCTCCAATACCGTACACCGCTCTGTGTGAGACCCTCCCCGTTACTGATACTCGCTGACCCGGGGTCTCCAATACCGTACACCACTCTGTGTGAGACCCTCCCCGTTACTGATACTCGCTGACCCGGGGTCTCCAATACCGTACACCACTCTGTGTGAGACCCTCCCCGTTACTGATACTCGCTGACCCGGGGTCTCCAATACCGTACACCGCTCTGTGTGAGACCCTCCCCGTTACTGACACTCACTGACCCGGGGTCTCCAATACCGTACACCACTCTGTGTGAGACCCTCCCCGTTACTGATACTCACTGACCCGGGGTCTCCAATACCGTACACCGCTCTGTGTGAGACCCTCCCCGTTACCGACACTCACTGACCCGGGGTCTCCAAAACCGTACACCGCTCTGTGTGAGACCCTCCCCGTTACCGACACTCACTGACCCGGGGTCTCCAATACCGCACACCACTCTGTGTGAGACCCTCCCCGTTACTGACACTCACTGACCCGGGGTCTCCAATACCGTACACCACTCTGTGTGAGACCCTCCCCGTTACTGATACTCGCTGACCCGGGGTCTCCAATACCGTACACCACTCTGTGTGAGACCCTCCCCGTTACTGATACTCACTGACCCGGGGTCTCCAATTCCGTACACCGCTCTGTGTGAGACCCTCCCCGTTACTGACACTCACTGACCCGGGGTCTCCAATACCGTACACCACTCTGTGTGAGACCCTCCCCGTTACTGACACTCACTGACCCGGGGTCTCCAATACCGTACACCACTCTGTGTGAGACCCTCCCCGTTACTGATACTCACTGACCCGGGGTCTCCAATACCGTACACCACTCTGTGTGAGACCCTCCCCGTTACTGATACTCACTGACCCGGGGTCTCCAATACCGTACACCGCTCTGTGTGAGACCCTCCCCGTTACTGATACTCACTGACCCAGGGTCTCCAATACCGTACACCACTCTGTGTGAGACCCTCCCCGTTACCGACACTCACTGACCCGGGGGTTCCAATACTCTACACCGCTCTGTGTGAGACCCTCCCCATTAGCGACACTCACTGACCCGGGGGTTCCAATACCGTACACTGCTCTGTGTGAGACCCTCCCCATTACCGATACTCACCCCCAAACTCAGCTACTCTAAATATACAGATGAACTGGAGTGCTGCACTGTCTGAGAGTCAGTACTGAGGGAGTGCTGCACTGTCGGAGAGTCAGTACTGAGGGAGTGCTGCACTGTCGGAGGGTCAGTACTGAGGGAGTGCTGCACTGTCGGAGGGTCAGTACTGAGGGAGTGCTGCACTGTCGGAGGGTCAGTACTGAGGGAGTGCTGCACTGTCAGAGGGTCAGTACTGAGGGAGTGCTGCACTGTTGGAGGGTCAGTACTGAGGGAGTGCTGCACTGTCAAAGGGTCAATACTGAGGGAGTGCTGCACTGTCGGAGGGTCAGTACTGAGGGAGTGCTGCACTGTCAGAGGGTCAGTACTGAGGGAGTGCTGCACTGTCGGAGGGTCAGTACTGAGGGGGTGCTGCACTGTCAGAGAGTCAGTACTGAGGGAGTGCCGCACTGTCACAGGGTCAGTACTGAGGGAGTGCTGCACTGTCAGAGGGTCAGTACTGAGGGAGTGCTGCACTGTCGGAGGGTCAGTACTGAGGGGGTGCTGCACTGTCAGAGAGTCAGTACTGAGGGAGTGCCGCCCTGTCACAGGGTCAATACTGAGGGAGTGCCGCACTGTCACAGGGTCAATACTGAGGGAGTGCCGCACTGTCACAGGGTCAATACTGAGGGAGTGCCGCACTGTCACAGGGTCAATACTGAGGGAGTGCCGCACTGTCACAGGGTCAATACTGAGTGAGTGCTGCACTGTGTTCAAATTGGCTGCTGTGTTTTTTTACATTACAACAGTGACTACACCTCAAATAGTTCTTCATTGGTTGCAAAAACAAGAAATGCTGGAATCACTCAGCAGGTCTGGCAGCATCTGTGGAAAGAGAAGCAGAGTTAACGTTTCGGGTCAGTGACCCTTCTTCAGAACTGACCAATATTAAAAATGTCACAGATTATAAACAAGTGAGGTGGGGGTTGGGCAAGAGATAACAAAGGAGAAGGTGTAGATTGGACCAGGCCACATAGCTGACCAAAAGGTCACGGAGCAAATGCAAACAATATGTTAATGGTGTGTTGAAAGACAAAGCATTAGTACAGATAGGGTATTAATACACTGAATATTGAACAGCAGCAAGTGCAAACCTGAAGAAAAACAACCTGAAAAAAACAGTGGGTAAGCAAACTGAACAAACTAAGATGAAATGAAATAAATGCAAAAAAAGATTGTAAAAAATGTAAAAAGGAATGTAAAAAAAAGGAAGAAAAAATGAAAGTAAAATGGGGGCCCGTCATGCTCTGAAATGATTGAACTCAATGTTCAGTCCGGCAGGCTGTAGTGTGCCTAATCGGTAAATGAGATGCTGTTCCTCGAGCTTGCGTTGATGTTCACTGGAACACTGCAGCATTGGTTGTATCCACTTACCTTAGGAGTGAAAGGCGCCATATAAATGCAACTGTTCCCCTTCGATGAATCTCTGATGGACTCCAGCAAGCGTCGGCAGTTGATGACAAAAGTAAATCCATTGACGTGCTGGTTAAACAGGAGATTTTTAAAAACATGGTGTAATCTTTGGTGCTGATGTCCCGAAGCAAGCTGGAATGTGCAGGAGGAGACTGCACTAGTGCATTGTATAATAGGGCTGGGGATTGCTGCTGCTTTTGCTGTTGTTGTAAGGAAGAGGGAGTTTGACTGCCTCAACAAGGTAACAAAAGGATTGGGTTTGGTCCGTGGCAGGACTACGGGGAAAGGGCTGTTTAGAAAAGCCATCACTGATTAGGATGGGCTGAAGATTCTTGGAAGATTATGTGGGAACCCAGGATATCCAGAGGGGTAACCAAGTTCTCCACCCTCTGGAGAAGGTGAAGTAACACATGGAGATACACTGCTGGTCGGAGATGGTTATCCTGTGCTGTGGGCAGTGTACGGAGAGGGCAGAGGCCGTAACCTTATCTCCATCGCTGGTTCAAACAACATCGAAGCCCCTGACTGCGAAACCCAAGCTGAAAGTGAGAGACAGAGGCGGAACGAGTTTGACGTTTACTGTGTATTACAGCCCGGGGGGCACTAAGCAGCTCAGCTGGACATCCCACAGCTCCCAGGATCTGCCCCTTACCACCAACTACCACTCCCCCCACCGCCCCCCCCCAGTCCGCAGGCACAGCACGATCCAAAACCACAGCCATCCATTTTTGGGAAAAAGGGCAGCACTCCTGCCTGCTTTCCTGGCAGGTCACACAAATGGACAGATAGCCTGCTCACCCACCTTCACTCTCAGTTCCTCGCCCCCGTCAGCAGGGAATGCAGAGAGGGGCAGTTTACTTCAGGGCATTAGAGAAAGGAGTAGGAGTAGGCCATTCGGCCCTTGAGCCTGCTCCGCTGTTCAATGCAATCACAGCTAATTGTCCACCTCAACTGCAGGTCCCCACCAACTCCCCAAATCACTTAATTCCCTCATTATCCGAAAATCTATCAATCTCAGTCTGAATGTATTCAACGAGGGAGAATCCACAGCCCTCTGGGGTAGAGAATTCCAAAGATTCACAACCCTCCGAGTGAAGTAATTACTGTAGACCAGGTGTGGTCTCACCAAAGCCCTGTAAAATCACAGCAAGACATCTTTACTCCTGTACTCCAATCCCCTTGCAATAAAGGCCAACATATCACTTGCCTTCCTAATTTCTTGCTGTACCAGCGTGTTAACTTCCTCTGATTCATGCACGAGGAGGCCCGGCTCAACATGAGACAAAGAGGAGACCAATGCCACGATGTGATTGGCTGTGATTTCAGTGTGAACCGTTATGTACACTGTGACCCAGCAGACCGACTCCCGCTTCTTCCTTCCAAAATCAGCAAGCTTTCGGGAATCTGGGTGCAGAAAAAACACGGAGACGCTGCAACACTTAGTGCAAATGTAGACATCCATCAATACAGCTCCTCCTCTTTACTGGCACAAGTCCTGGAGTTTACACACACATGTTCTCCAAATCCAGTGTTGTGATGATTGATTTCCACTCTATGCACACTCCCCCCGCTCAGCATACTATTACAGAGCAGACTCAGCTATCATTCTAACTCGCCTGTCTTTCTAATCATATATCTGCTGACGTTACTCATACTGCACAAGAATTACTTCTTCAGCAGGGTAACAGCCTCAGAGAGAAACTATCTGCAAATGTTAGAGATTTTAAACAGTCACAGGAACCCCTCGTCCCACTCAATTAGTTCTTGTTTCAAACATAGCACAATCATTTCAGATTGTAACCTCCAGCACCATTTTCTTTCAGCTGGCAGTTTGTGCAGGGAACAGGAGGACTGTCCCGGCAGACCCATTGTGTCAGCCTGCTCCTGCCCAACTGAACTTATTTCTTCCTATCTTGACTCTATCATTTCTCCGCTGGTCCAGTCTCTTCCCACCTACATCCGTGACTCTTCTGGCGCCCTACATCATTTTGACAATTTCCAGTTTCCTGGTCCCAACCGCCTCCTCTTCACTATGGACGTCCAATCTCTCTACAGCTCCATCCCCCACCAGGATGGTTTGAGGGCTCTCCACTTCTTCCTTGAGCAGAGGCCCAACCAGTCCCCATCCACCAACACCCTCCTCTGCCTGGCTGAACTTGATCTCACATTGAACAACTTCTCCTTCAACTCCACTCACTTCCTTCCAGTAAAAGGTGTCGTTATGGTTACCCGTATGGGTCCTGGTTATGCCTGCCTTTTTGTGGGATATGTCGAACATTCCTTGTTCCCCCTCCCCCAACTCTTTTTCCGGTACATTGATGACTGTATCGGTGCCGTTTCCTGCTCCCGTCCCGAACTGGAAAACTTTATCAACTTTGCTTCAATAACCAGGGGCATAGATTTAAGATAAGGAGCAGGAGCTTTAGAGGGGATTTGAGGAAACGTTTTTTCACCCAGAGGGTGGTTGGAATCTGGAACACACTGCCTGAAGGGTTGGTAGAAGCAGGAACCCTCACAACATTTAAGAAGTATTTAGATGACCACTTGAAACGCCATAGCATTCAAGGCCAGGGGCCAAGTGCTGGAAAATGGGATGAGAATACTTAGGTGCTTGATGGCCAGCACAGACACGATGGGCTGAAGGGCCTGTTTCTGTGCTGTATGACTCTAGGACTCTATCTCACACCTTCCCCTTTTGTTCTCTTTCCCACCAAACCACCTCCTCCTCTTCACTTGCTTAAAATGTAATTCTTTTCTAACCTTTGCCAGTTCTGATGAAGGGTCACAGACCTGAAATGTTAACTCTACTTCTCTCTCCACAGATGCTGCCAGACCTGCTGAGGATTTCCAGCACTTTATGTTTTTATTTCAGATTGCCAGCATCTGCAATACTTTGCTTTAATTGTATTGTTTAAATGTAAGTTTGTTGTTGTTTAAATATAAGTTGTTGTTGTTTAAATATAAGCTGTTGTTGTGTAAATATAAGTTGTTGTTTAAATCTAAGTTTTTGTGCAAAAATAAGCTGTTTAAATATAAGTTGATGATGTTTAAATATAAGCTGCTGTGTAAACATAAATGTGTAAATTTAATTTTTTTAAATATAAGTTGTTGTTGTGTAAAAATAAGTTGTTGTTAAAATATAAGTTTTTGTGTAAAAATAAGCTGTTTAAATATAAGTTGTTGTTGTTTAAATATAAGTTGTTGTGTAAATATAAGTTGTTGTTTAAATATAAGTTTTTGTGCAAAATTAAGCTGTTTAAATATATGTTGTTTAAATATAAGTTGTGTAAAAATAAGCTGTTTAAATATAAGTTGTTGTTTAAATATAAGTTGTGCAAAAATAAGCTGTTTAAATATAAGTTGTTGTTGTTTAAATATAAGTTGTTGTTGTGTAAATATAAGTTGTTGCTTAAATCTAAGTTTTTGTGCAAAAATAAGCTGTTTAAATATAAGTCGATGATGTTTAAATATAAGCTGCTGTGTCAACATAAATGTGTAAATTTAAGTTTTTTAAATATAACTTGTTGTTGTGTAAAAATAAGTTGTTGTTGTGTAAATATAAGTTGTTGTTGTGCAAATATAAGTTGTTGTTTAAATATGTTTTTGTGTAAAAATAAGCTGTTTAAATATAAGTTGTTGTTGTGTAAATATAAGCTGCTGTGTAAACATAAATGTGTAAATGTAAGTTTTTAAAATATAAGTTGTTGTTGTGTAAATATAAGCTGTTGTTAACAGTCTGCACTATGACCCGCCCCTCCCCTTGTCCAATCAGCCACCAGCGATGCAGGCCACTCACCTGAGAGATAGTCAGCAGCTGCTTCGGATTGACATGCGCTTGATCCAATCGACGGTTGGTAGCCGCCCCCACGGCGGGGGGGGCGGGCCCTTGTCCAATCAGCCCGCTCCCCCAACGCATTCCGATATCGCTGATTGACGGTGTCAATTGATTGACACGCACCGGGTCCAATAGATGGTTTTGTACCCGCCCATTTTGACTGACAGAGTCGTCCAGTCGAATCAAGCATTTCTTGCATCACAGCCTCATCACCTGACGGTTCGTCAGTCTCAGAGCGTGATTGACAGGGACGTGCTCCATTCGCCACCGGGTATCCGACACACCCCCCGAGCAGGCTGTTCCAATCAAGTCCAGCAGTCGTTATGATTGACAGGTCACATGGACGAATCACCTGAGAGTAAATGAGGAGGCGGGCTGACAGGCGGATGTACCAATCGGCAGTTGGACCCGCCCCACCGCAGCCTGATGGACGGATTGGGCAGCCAATCAGAGCGCGGGCTGTGGGTGATGCTGGCAGGCGGAGGGCGGGGCTCCCACTTATTGTTCAGTCATGGCGGCCACAGCTGGCGGCGGGGAGAAGGCGACGGGTGGGGAGGAGCGGCCGGGACAGCCCCAGGCTCAGTCTCAGGGCCCGGGCCCGGGCCCGGGCCAGGGTGACAGGGGCACCGGCAGCTTCGAGTGCAACATCTGCCTGGACACGGCCAAGGACGCAGTCATCAGCCTGTGCGGACACCTCTTCTGGTGAGGCCGGGGCCCGGGCTGCAGGCAGGCCCAGTGAGTGAGGGGGGTCTGAGTCAGGAGGAGAGGAGGAGGGGGAGCGTCTGGGTCAGGAGAGGAGGAGGGGAGGGGCGTCTGGGTCAGGAGAGGAGGAGGGGGAGGGGCGTCTGGGTCAGGAGGGGAGGGGGAGGGGCGTCTGGGTCAGGAGAGGAGGAGGGGGAGGGGCGTCTGGGTCAGGAGGGGAGGGGGAGGGGCGTCTGGGTCAGGGGGGGAGGGGGGGAGGGGGAGGGGCGTCTGGGTCAGGAGGGGGGGAGGGGGAGGGGCGTCTGGGTCAGGAGGGGGGGAGGGGGAGGGGCGTCTGGGTCAGGAGGGGGGGAGGGGGAGGGGCGTCTGGGTCAGGAGGGGAGGGGGAGGGGCGTCTGGGTCAGGAGGGG
This sequence comes from Heterodontus francisci, assembly GCF_036365525.1. Lineage (NCBI taxonomy): Eukaryota > Metazoa > Chordata > Chondrichthyes > Heterodontiformes > Heterodontidae > Heterodontus > Heterodontus francisci. Next base: position 65,537 of record NW_027140446.1, on the reverse strand, counting down.
AGGGGGAGGGGGAGGGGCGTCTGGGTCAGGAGGGGAGGGGGAGGGGGAGGGGCGTCTGGGTCAGGAGGGGAGGGGGAGGGGGAGGGGCGTCTGGGTCAGGAGGGGGAGGGGCGTCTGGGTCAGGAGGGGGAGGGGGAGGGGGAGGGGCGTCTGGGTCAGGAGGGGGAGGGGGAGGGGGAGGGGTGTCTGGGTCAGGAGGGGAGGAGGGGGAGGGGCGTCTGGGTCAGGAGGGGAGGAGGGGGAGGGGGAGGGGCGTCTGGGTCAGGAGGGGAGGAGGGGGAGGGGCGTCTGGGTCAGGAGGGGAGGAGGGGGAGGGGCGTCTGGGTCAGGAGGGGAGGAGGGGGAGGGGCGTCTGGGTCAGGAGAGGAGGAGGGGGAGGGGCGTCTGGGTCAGGAGAGGAGGAGGGGGAGGGGCGTCTGGGTCAGGAGAGGAGGAGGGGGAGGGGCGTCTGGGTCAGGAGAGGAGGAGGGGGAGGGGCGTCTGGGTCAGGAGAGGAGGAGGGGGAGGGGCGTCTGGGTCAGGAGAGGAGAAGGGGGAGGGGCGTCTGGGTCAGGAGGGGAGGAGGGGGAGGGGCGTCTGGGTCAGGAGGGGAGGAGGGGGAGGGGCGTCTGGGTCAGGAGAGGAGGAGGGGGAGGGGCGTCTGGGTCAGGGGAGGGGGAGGGGCGTCTGGGTCAGGAGAGGAGGAGGGGAGGGGCGTCTGGGTCAGGAGAGGAGGAGGGGGAGGGGCGTCTGGGTCAGGAGAGGAGGAGGGGGAGGGGCGTCTGGGTCAGGAGAGGAGGAGGAGGGGGAGGAGGGGGAGGGGCGTCTGGGTCAGGAGAGGAGGAGGAGGGGGAGGGGCGTCTGGGTCAGGAGAGGAGGAGGGGGAGGGGCGTCTGGGTCAGGAGAGGAGGAGGGGGAGGGGCGTCTGGGTCAGGAGAGGAGGAGGGGGAGGGGCGTCTGGGTCAGGAGAGGAGGAGGGGGAGGGGCGTCTGGGTCAGGAGAGGAGGAGGGGAGGGGCGTCTGGGTCAGGAGAGGAGGAGGGGAGGGGCGTCTGGGTCAGGAGAGGAGGAGGGGAGGGGCGTCTGGGTCAGGAGAGGAGGAGGGGAGGGGCGTCTGGGTCAGGAGAGGAGGAGGGGGAGGGGCGTCTGGGTCAGGAGAGGAGGAGGGGGAGGGGCGTCTGGGTCAGGAGAGGAGGAGGGGGAGGGGCGTCTGGGTCAGGAGAGGAGGAGGGGGAGGGGCGTCTGGGTCAGGAGAGGAGGAGGGGGAGGGGCGTCTGGGTCAGGAGAGGAGGAGGGGAGGGGCGTCTGGGTCAGGAGAGGGGGAGGGGCGTCTGGGTCAGGAGAGGGGGAGGGGCGTCTGGGTCAGGAGAGGAGGAGGGGGAGGGGCGTCTGGGTCAGGAGAGGAGGAGGGGGAGGGGCGTCTGGGTCAGGAGAGGAGGAGGGGGAGGGGCGTCTGGGTCAGGAGAGGAGGAGGGGGAGGGGCGTCTGGGTCAGGAGAGGAGGAGGGGGAGGGGCGTCTGGGTCAGGAGAGGAGGAGGGGGAGGGGCGTCTGGGTCTGGAGGAGGGGGAGGGGCGTCTGGGGGGGTGTTGTTTGGCCGGGGGTGGGGGGCGAGGTTGAGGGTCGGTTCTGCGCCTGTGCCTCCACGGCGGGATTGTGGAAGGCCTCACTATGGCATTGTCAGTTCTCTGGGGTGTAGTGCTGGTGTCCGTGGGCAGCAAGTGTACCTCCTATTCCACAAGCATTAGAGGAGGAGTGTGTTTCCATTCGGAGACTTGGGCTCATTAATGTATTTCTGCATCATGAGATCCTGGCCTGACAAAAATCCTTCTCCGGGAGTAACCGACCGTGAAGCAATTGTTTTTCAAAGGGCCAGTGCATCCTGCATTGAATCAAATCCCTGTTACTGCCTCATGTTATTGTGCAATCAGTTACCCAGTCATGCACTTTGGCAAAGCAAATCTGATTTGATATCAGGATGAGCATGGCGGCAGCGAAACAGGATAGATTCGAACGAGGGAAGGGGTTGGGGGAGGTTGGGGGAGGGAGGGGCCCCATCAATCACATGTGAAATTCGAATTCAGTCGATCTGATTGATCAGGTGGTGGCACTGCTACTGTTGAGGGCATGTGAATCTTTAATTACACACTTGTGTTGCACATCACTGCATGTGTTCGCAAAATTCAACAACACCTTGCATTTATATAGCACCTTTCACTTAATAAAACGTCCCCAAGGCGCTTGACGGAGGCATCATAAAGCAAAGTTAAGACACTAAGCCGTGTGTGATATTGAGACAGGTGACCAAAATGTGGATTTTCCGGAGGGTCCTACAGGGAGGGAGAGAGAGAGACGGGGAGGTGTTGGGAGGGAATTCCAGAGGTCAGGGTCCAGGCAGCTGAAGGCATGGCCGCCAGTGGTGGAGCGATTAAAATCAGGGATGTACGAGATGCCAGAATTCCATACGGCACAGAAACAGGTCGTTCGGCCCTTATAGTCCGTGCTGGTGTTTATGCTGCACTCAACACTCCTCCCATTCTTCCTCATCATAACCCTCTATTCCCTCTCCCTCATCTGCTTGTCTAGCTTCACCTTCAGTGCATCTGTAGCATTCCCTTAAACCACTCCCTGTGCCATCGAGTTCCACACACTCTGCACTCTCTTGGTAAAGAAATTTCCCCTGAATTCCCTATTGGATTTCTTGGTGACGATCTTATATTGATGACTCTATGTTAACAGCCTCTATCTGTGCTCTTCACAAGAGTAGAAACATTCTGTCTCCGCTCTATCACAACCTTTCAGAATTCGAAAGCCCTTTATTGGGACGCTCCCTCCACCTTCTCTCTTTATTTTCTCCTGATAGGTGTACCCCCACATTTCTGGTTCTATCTATGTCAATCATTTTTGCACCTTCTCCAGCACATCTGTATCTTTTTATAATTTGGCGACCGGAATTGGTCTAAGCAAAGTTTGGCAAAACGCCACTTTTCAGTTCCCGCTCTGGTGCGGTAAACCCGAGTACTTGGTTTGTTTTGTTGTGGCCATGTTAAGCAGCATCATGATTTTTGTGATGTGTGTTTGTTCTCTCTTCGCTTCTCTGCCCTGTTTAGATTGTTACTTTCCAAATAATATACAACCTCCTTACTTTTCTTGCCAAAATGTAATACTTACCTTTGTTGCGATTAATTTGCCCAGTATATGCTCATTCTTCAAGTTTGTTAAATATCTTGTAACAGTCCTCCTCAGTATTGACTATCCCTCCGCTCTCCCCTCCAGCTGACTTGCTGTTTATCTGTATATTTAGAAGTATTGTTTTTGATTAGATTAATCGAGGGATTGCTGGACTGGGAGTCGATGTGGGTGATGGATGAACGGGGGGAGTTGGTACGAGTGAGAACGCGAGCAGCTGGGTTTGGATGTTTGACAACAGTGTGGCAGGGAAGAGTTTACGATGGTCTGAAGCAGCTGCCTCACTCTGAGCAGTGCTGCGTCTGTGATGGACGTACCTGCTTGGGTTTATTGCACTGTAGCACTGAGCCCCTTCATGTTGTTTCCCCTGCTTCAGTGACACCTGACAGTACGTGGCAGTGATGAACGTGGGCTTGTCAGCATAAGCTGCAAGTAACAGCATTCCTGTCACAGCGCCGGCCTCGACACGCAGCCCCTCTGAACCACCCTCCCTTTACTGGAAGACATGAGCTCATAGTCATACAGCACAGAAAGAGGCTATTCAGCCCATCGTGTCTGTGCTGGCTCTTTGAAAGAGCTGTCCAATTAGTCCCACTCTCCCCAGTAAATTTTTCATTTTCAGGTACTAACCAATTCCCTTTGGAGAGTTATTATTGAATCTGCTTCCACTACCCTTTCAGGCAGCATGTTCCAGATCACAACAACTCGCTGTGTCAAACTCACCCTATCTCCCCTTCTGGTTCTTTTGCCAATCACCTTAAATCCTCCGTTTACCGACCCTTCTGTTCCTGGGAGGCCTTTGTGATTTTGTGTGCCTCTATCAAATCCCTGCTTAACCTCCTCTGTTCTAAAGAGAACAATCCCAGCATCTCCAGTCTTCCCACGTAATGGAGGTCCCTGGTACTATTCCAGTCGATCTCCCCTGGATCCTCTCCAAGGCCTTGAGGTGCTTCCTAAAACGTGATGCCCAGAATGAATGCATAACTGGATAAAGCCAAGATGAGGCACGCTCAGCGTGGCCTATCTCTTACTCACACTCGCTTACTTGCTCGCCCTCATGCACGCCACCTGTAAAGACTGGATCCCACTGAGTGTCCCACATGTAGACCATGCTATAAACTGCCCTGGTGGGAAGTGTGGTATAGGTTCGAGGAGTGAGAATATGTTCGACAGGCGGATAGTTAGGGTACCTGTCGTGTCACCGATATCATTATCTCTAATATATTTTCTCTCTCTTCTTTCTCCTGGTTGTCTTCCTTGTATTACGGTGCAGTTGGCCATGTCTCCATCAGGTAAGAGAATTCAGCACCCTTTGCCACCTTATTCTGCCTGCTTTGACTTTAGCTGCATTGCCCCCAGTTCCTGCCCACTCCTGCCTGTGCTCTGACACTGTGGGAGGGCAGTCCTTGAGTTGCTGCTGGGGAAAGCCGACATTTCCCCACTGTACAGTCCCGTGTTACAACCGAGGTGGGGAGGAGTGCACTGTCTTTTCTAGTTCCACTTCTGCACAGGTCACAGCATGTATTTAAATGTTTACCCAGTTACCGATATGGTCAATCGTATACTCTATTCTTTAACTCAGAATAAAATACACCAACCAGGTTTCTTTAATAAACAACAAAATTATCAATTTATTATCAAACAAGACTTATCCAGTAAAGAAGCAAAGTGTTAACACACAGATTGAAATATGAAAGTTCCCTTTTTAAACTCCCCTCACACGCACTGGAAAAAAAATACAGAAATTCTTTCTGCAGAGGTCTGTTACCAAAAAAAAGGAATGCTTTGGCCAAATACTTGCTAATTCTTGAAGAAAGAAGAGACAATATGGAAGTCAGTTGTCCCTTTTGGTCTGGCGTCCGGGTATACAGAGACGGGTCACTGGGATCTTTAGTCGAGCAGTTCTTTTCAGGCGGTGTTGAGAGTTAATCTGGCAGGTTTTTCCAGCTTCTCAGGAGAGATGCAGCACCAGGGATTTTAGCTCTCCCACACTGGATCTTTGCTGGGTTTCTTCGAAGAGGTAGAGAAAGAAGTGAGCTGGGTGGTTTTTCCTTGGCAAGTTGGTCTTCAAAACAGTTCACACCCCAACTGAACTGTAAACAATATCCAAACCCCAAACAGAAAGTCAAATCCTGACCTCCATAAACCTCGACATGTGGCTTCTCTGTAAACATCCCAGGTCACTGTTGTTTATTGAGCTTCAAGCACGTCATTTCTAGCAAAGGTTCTTTTTAAACAACATCTCCGTGTTCTTTCAGTGAACTGTCAACAACAACAACAAAGTCCAGCGTTTATAAAATCTTCAGCCTTCCAATGAATCCATCTCCACAATTTAAATGAGTCCTCAAAAAAAAAAGCTTAACAAAAAATGGGGAAGCACCTTCATAACACCTGGTTAAGGTGGCAGTGCTGTGGGGTTTAAGATTACCAGACCAGTGGTTAAAGTCTGTTGCATTGCACTGTGCTAAGGCCGAGAGTTCCTTCAGCTGACCTGTAGCCAGTACCATTGAGAGGCAGTGGAGACGATCCCAAGGCCCAGAGTCTGACACAGCATCAAACCACCAGGTCCTGAGCACTTGCCGTGTTCTATTTGTTTCTTCATTGTGCAGACATCAGGTGAAAGTACTGAGCCTTTTGCGAGCTCCATAAGGCCTTTGTTACTGAATGGCACTACACTAGTGTCTTAAAGTTAAATTTGCGTCACACTAGTGCCAGGCAATGACCACCTCCTCTTCACATTCAGTGGCATTACCATTGCTGAATCCCCCACCATCAACATCCTAGGGATTACCATTGAACAGAAACTGAACTGGACCAACCACATAAATGCTGTGGATAGAACAGCATGTCAGAGGCTGGGAATTCTGCAGCACGTAACTCACTTCCTGACTCCCCAATACCTGTCCACGAGTCAGGAATGTGATGGAATACTCTCCACTTGCCTGGATGGCTGCAGCTCCAACAACACTCAAGAAGCTGGACACCATCCAGGACAAAGCAGCCCACTTGATTGGCATCCCATCTACAAACATTCACTCCCTCCACCACCGACGCACAGTGGCAGCAGTGTGTCCCATCTACAAGATGCACTGCAGCAATGCACCAAGGCTCCTTAGACAGCACCTTCCAAACACCTACCAACTAGAAGGACAAGGGCAGCAGATGCATGGGAACACCACCACCTGCAAGTTCCCCTCCAAGACACACACCATCCTGACTTGGAACTATATCACCGTTCCTTCACTGTCACTGGAACTCCCTTCCTAACAGCACTGTGGGTGTACCTACCTCACATGGACTGTAGCAGTTCAAGAAGGCAGCTCACCACCACCTTCTCAAGGGCAATTAGGATTGGGCAATAGATGCTGGCCTAGTCAGCGACACCCACATCCCAAGAAAGAATCTTTATATTTAAAAAAATTAATTCAGGGCTGTCTCTTGGTGAAGCAGGGTGCATTCTGCAGTATAGAGGGCATCTCTGAGGCGAATAGCATTCAAAGCAGGAAGAGTATGTGTGTGTATGTATGTGTGAGTCTCCCTGTATACTGTCACCCTCAACATGGCAGTGTTGTTAATGATGGGGCTGGTGGTTCCTCTCCAGTCTCTGTTGAGGTTGACGTGCACTGTCCATTGGGATCCAGAGCTGTAAATGTCAGGCCTGCTGGTGTGTGGGGAAATACACTGACAGCAGGTGCATCTCTACAAAAACCCTGTGGCTGTCTCCTGACAGGTTCTGTTTTAGGAAAGTCTTTAGGACTGTGTGATCTCTGCACTGCTTTTGATTACCTGAGGCATCCGAGAGGAATTTTCCAGAGGTATTTTTTCCCTCTTTATTGTCTTTTTAAAAAAAAATTCCCTCCCAAGAACTTAGACGTGTGTGCGCCATTCCTGGCGACATCCTCATAAATCTCCTCTGTACCCTTTCTCGTACCTTCACATCCTTCTTGTAATGTGGTGACCAGAGATGCATGCAGTACTCTAGCTGTGGCCTAACCAGTGTTTTATACACTTCCAGCATAACCTTCCACCCCTTATATTCTTTGCCTTGGCTAATAAAGGCAAGTATCTGGTAAACCCACCCGTCTAGCCACCTTCATGGATCTGTGGACATGCACTTCAAGGTCCCTCTTGCTCTACACTTCACAGTATCCTGCCATTTACTTTGTATTCCCTTGCCTTGCTATCCTTCCCCAATGGCATTACCTCACATGTCTCTGGTTTGAACTCTATTTGCCACTGTTCTGCCCACCTGACCAGTCCATTGATATCTTCCTGCCATCTACAGCTTTCTCCCGCGTTGCTAACCACACAGCTAATTTTCATATCATCTGCACACTTCTTAATCATACACCCTACATTTAAGTCTAAATCATTGATATATAAAAAGCAAGGGCCCTAGTACTGTAAATGTTTTCTGCACGCTCTCCAAACCCTTCACATCCTTCCTAAAGTTCCTAAAGGATGTGGGTGGCGCAGTGATTAGCACCACAGCCTCACAGCTCCAGCGACCCGGGTTCAATTCTGGGTACTGCCTGTGTGGAGTTTGCAAGTTCTCCCTGTGTCTGCGTGGGTTTCCTCCGGGTGTTCCGGTTTCCTCCCACGTGCCAAAGACTTGCAGGTTGATAGGTAAATTGGCCATTATAAATTGCCCCTAGTATAGGTAGGTGGTAGGAAAATATAGGGACAGGTGGGGATGTGGTAGGAATATGGAATTAATGTGGGATTAGTATAAATGGGTGGTTGATGGTCGGCACAGACTCGGTGGGCCGAAGGGCCTGTTTCAGTGCTGTATCTCTAAACTAAAACTAAACTAAAGTGTGGTGCCCAGGATTAGATATAATACTGCAGTTGAGGCCAAGCAGTTTTATCATAACTTCCTTGCTCTTTGTACTGTATGTCCCTATTTATAAATCCCAGGATCCCATGTCATGCTAGGCCCCCACCTGCCAAGAATGAGGCACATTAATTTTGTAGTGAACGTTCATTTTAAACTGTTACTGGAGTGATAAAGAACTTGTTACACAGATTAGCGGTGGCTGGAAAAGATATTTGCATGTTAACAGCCAGTGATCGAAAGGACTAAGCAGCCATTCCTGACACATTCAACCCACAATGGACTTTTGATCACCAGACGTTGAAGGTGAGGAAGCTCACATTCCAGGGTGACAGCTAAGATGGCCGAATCCACAAACAGACATGGTCAAACCAGCTAGTCACATGACTAACCTGCTGGGCAACCTGAGTTTTTTGGATTTGTACAAACAGTTTGGACAGAAGGCTGTTTGCTCCTGGACTGAGAAGATCTCTGTCCTGTCTGCTCCCATCTCTTTCTCACAAGCCTCTGAATCCACTGAAGACACATGAACCCCAAGAGAGAAAAGTCACCGACAGCGAACAAGGTTTAAGAAGAATACTGGGCCCCAACGAAAAGCAAGACCAGGTGAAGGCTGAAAGGGAACTCTAGACCCCTTTCTCACCTGGTCATAACAACCACTTTCTCAACCTGCCCTGCCACCTTCAATATGTGTTCACACATACCCCCAGGTCTCTCTCTTCCTGCACTCCCTTTAGGATTGTGCCTTTTAGTTTATATTGTCTTTCCTCGTTCTTCCTACCAAAATATACCATTTCACACTTCTGTGCATTACATTTCAGCTACTACTTGTCTGCCCATTCCACCAGGCCTGTATGCCCAAGTCTGTCAATATATATCAAGAAAAGCAATGGTCCTAATACCGACCTTGGGGAACTATATACCCTCCCGTACAAAAAGCAACCATTCACAACTACTCTCTGTTTCCTGTCATTCAGCCAATTTCATATCCCTGTTGCCACTGACCCTTCTATGCCAGGGATTCCATCTTTGCACACAAGTCTGTTATGTGGCACTTTATCAAATACCTTTTGGAAGTCCACACCACATCAACAGCATTACCTTCATCAATCCTCTCTGTTACCACCTCAAAAAACTCAAGCAAGTTAGTTAAACACAATTTTCCCTCAACAAACCCATTCTAGCTTTCCTTAATTAATCCACATTTGTTCAAGTGACTGTTAATTTTGTCCCGGCTTATCATTTCTAAAACTTTTCTCACTACCGAGGTTAAACTGACTGGCCGATAGTCGCTGGGTTTATCCTCACACCCTTTTTTGAACAGGGTGTACATTTGCAATTCTCCAGTTCTCTGGCACCACCCCTGTATCTAAGGAGGATTGGAAGATTATGGCCAATGCCTCCGCAGTTCCCACTCTGACTTGCATTTGTAACCTTGGCTATCCCATCATCCGCTCCTGATGATTCATTAACTTTAAATACAGGCTGCCTTTCCAATATCTCCTCTATCAGTTTCCAGTCCATCCAGTGTCTCAACTAACTTCTCTTTCACTATGACTTTGGCAGTGCCTTCCTTGGTAAAGACAGTTGCAAGTATTCATTTAATACCTCAGCCATGCCCCCTGCCTCCAAGTGTAAATCCACTTTTTGGTCCTTAATTGCCCCACTCCTCCTTTTGCTACCCTTTAACTATTTATATGCCTGTTCAAAGACTTTTGGATTTTCTTTGATGCTGGCTGCCAGTCTCTTCTCACGCTCTCTCTTTGCTTCTCATTTCTTTTTTTCACTTCCCTTCTGAAGTTTTCCTTTCCCTTTCCGTATTTAGCCTGGTTCTCACTTGTATTATCAACCTGACATCTGTCATATGCACCCTTTTTGTGCTTCATCTCACTTTGTCTCTTCCGTCATCAAGGGAGCTCTGGCTTTGTTTGACCCTCCTTTTCCCTTGTAGGAATGTGCCTTGACAGTAACCGGACTATCGCCTCGTTAAAGGTAGCCCATTGTTTCGTTACAATTTTGCCTGCCAATCTTTGATTCCAGTTTACTTGGAGCAGATCCTTTCTCACTTCACTGAAATTAGCCCTCTTCCAATTCATTATTTTCACTCTGGATTGCTCCTTGTCCTTTCCCATAGCTAACTTAAACCTTATGATATTGTGATCACTGTTTCCTAAATGTTCCTCTGTCACCTGATTTGTGCATCACACCTCATTTCCCAGAATCAGATCCAGCAATGCCTCCTTTCCTGTTGGACTGGAAACATATTGATGTAGAAAATTCTCCTGAACACACTTCAGAAACTCATCTGCGCTCTGCCCTTTACACAATTACTATCCCAGTTTCTATTCAGATAATTAAAGTTCCCCGATAATCACTACTCTATCATTCTTGCACCTCTCTGTAATTTCCCCGTGAATTTGCTCCTCTATATCTTTCCAACTAGTTGGTGGCCTATAGAATACAGCCAGTAGTATAATGATACCTCTACTGTTTCATATCTCTAACCAAATAGATTCTGCCCTTGACTCCTGGAGGATAAAGGCCTGCTTGGGTCTGCGAATGAGACCCGACCCAGCCCGGCCCGAGTCCTTCCATTTTTTTCCCGCGCCTGACCTGACCTGCCCATCAGTTAACCTACCTTCCGTTTCTTACTTTGTTCCTTACCTGCAAGCTTGACATAACTAACAAAATCACCTTTTAAAGTCCAAAAAGTAAATTAACATTAAAGTCACTTACTTGAGGTAGCGATAGAGCGTGTCTGATCCGATCCGGCCCGACCCGAGTCCGAATGCCGGACCCAGAAGTGCGACCCAAACCCGACACATGTCGCCAGGTCCCGTCGGGTTCAGGTCAGGTAGCAGGCCTTTACTCTAGGACATCCTCTATCTCCTTAATCAATACTGCCACCCATCCTCCTTTCTTTCCTTTCCTGTCTTTCCTGAATACCTTGTATCCAGGAATATTTAGTACCCAGTCTTGCCCTTTATTTCAGCCAGGTTTTCCTTATCACCACCACATCATACTTCCGTATGACTATCTGCCTGCAGCTCACCAACCTTATTTACCGCACAGTGCATTCACATACATACACAGTGACGCAAATGTAGGCCTTATTGTATTCCCTCTTAGTCTGACCCCACCTAATACTGTACTGTCTCTCACTCTAGTGTTACCTGTCTCTTCCCATTCCTTTGTATACCTTGTTTCTCCTTTCTGATAAATCCCGGTTGTCAAGGTTAGGTTAAAGTGAGGTAAGAGGGTAACTCCCAGGTCGGTGTGTGTGCACTCGGAGTCTGTCAGACACCATGTATTCGTCCACTCTCCCCGAGACTGGCAGATCCCTTCCCAGGTAGGACTTGGATAATCAAGTCTGTGTCTGGTGGAGTGTGTCGGAAGGCAGGTGGTTAGTTAGTGGAAAATGCACGAGCACTGTACCCGAGGCCTCGTCTGTGACTTTAATTCTCCCACCGTGTCTCTTCAGTGGCTGGAAGTGAGACCCAATCGACAAGAATGTCCCGTCTGCAAAGCCGGCATTAGTCAGGAGAAGGTCATCCCTCTGTACGGACGGGGCAGTAGCAGCCAGCAAGACCCCAGGTAAGTGCTCATTCCCTGCCTGCCTGCCTGTGCGAGTGAAGGAATGTGGTACACTTAGAAAGCAGGGCAGGGGCCAGACTGCGAAGCACAGGAGAGAGTCGGGAGAAAAGCCAGGCGTGGTCATTGGATTACAGGACTTTTGAGTTCTGTTTTAGGTTCTGTGAACGTGTGATTTTGTGCCGATTGCTGGCCAGGACTCCACAGAGCACTGTCGGAGGGAGGGAGGGAGGAGGAAGCTCATGGAGCATTAGAGAGGCTCCTTAGAGCAGCGAAAGTTGGAGGGGGTGGATTTGATAATGTTCAAAATCATTAAGAGTCTGATGGAGTAAATGAGAAACTGTTTCCAGTGGCAGGAGTGTTGGTAACCAGAGGGACACGGGTTTCAGGCGATTGGCAAAGAACCAGAGGGGGAAGGTGAGAATTTATTTTCACACAGTGAGTTGTTGTGATCTGGAGCGCGCTGCCTGAAAGGGAAGTAGATTCAATAGTAACTTTCTCCGGGGCAGTTGGGGATGGGCAACAAATGCTGGCCTAGCCAGCGATGCTCACATCTCCTGAAATAATTTTTTAAATGGTTAAACACTTGGAGGGGCTGTGGGGGAGAGCAGGGTGAGTGGGAAGAATGGGATAGCTCTACCAGTGAGGTAGGACAGGCACAATGGGCTGAATGTCCACCACCTGTGCTATATCGTTCTGAGTTGGTGAGGCAGTGAGAAAGGTGTTGGTTGGGTGTGCGAGGAAAACCAGTGCTTTGAGAGGCGTTTTCAGCAATGGGGATTCTGTTGGAGATCAGAGGGGATGAGGAGGAACTGGCAGTGGAATTTTCTCGGATGGAAACACGGAAGAAACTGTTTAGCGGGTGAACGCTGACGCGCTGTTGTATTAGACCAAGCACAGAGCATGTGAAAACCGAGCAATCGCTTGTTCCCCAAGTTTCTCCGACCAATGTACTTTTCTGTTTTTCATTGGGGTTAGTATTGGAGATCCGTGTCTCTGTGCTCCATTTGTACCCTTCCGCTGCAACACCATTTGAAATCTAGAATAGATCCCACTTTAAAAATACCTTCTCTTCACTTCACAGACTGAAGACTCCACCCAGACCACAGGGTCAAAGAACAGAGCCAGAGAGCAGAGGGGTAACTCAATGACTCCTTTTACACTATTTTCATTGTTAAGTGACTTAGATAAACTATACATTCGCATCACATCATTTACTAAAAATCATAAAGCTTTAGAAATGGCTCAATTGTTTTTTATTTTAACATTGTGGATTGTGTACGTTCTCCTGCCCATCTCCTAACTTGCATCAAGTCCCATTTCCCTATCACCCCATGTTTGCTGACCTACATTGGCTCCCAGTTCAGCAACGCCTCAATTTATCAAAAAAAATTCTCATCCTTGTTTTCAAATCCCTTTATGGCCTCGCCCCCTCCCTATCTCTGTAATCTCCTCGCCCCCTCCCTACCTCTGTAATCTCCTCGCCCCCTCCCTACCTCTGTAATCTCCTCGCCCCCTCCCTACCTCTGTAATCTCCTCGCCCCCTCCCTACCTCTGTAATCTCCTCGCCCCCTCCCTACCTCTGTAATCTCCTCGCCCCCTCCCTACCTCTGTAATCTCCTCGCCCCCTCCCTACCTCTGTAATCTCCTCGCCCCCTCCCTACCTCTGTAATCTCCTCGCCCCCTCCCTACCTCTGTAATCTCCTCGCCCCCTCCCTACCTCTGTAATCTCCTCGCCCCCTCCCTACCTCTGTAATCTCCTCGCCCCCTCCCTACCTCTGTAATCTCCTCGCCCCCTCCCTACCTCTGTAATCTCCTCGCCCCCTCCCTACCTCTGTAATCTCCTCGCCCCCTCCCTACCTCTGTAATCTCCTCGCCCCCTCCCTACCTCTGTAATCTCCTCGCCCCCTCCCTACCTCTGTAATCTCCTCGCCCCCTCCCTATCTCTGTAATCTCCTCCCCGTCCTCACCCCCTCCCTATCTCTGTAATCTCCTCGCCCCCTCCCTATCTCTGTAATCTCCTCGCCCCCTCCCTATCTCTGTAATCTCCTCGCCCCCTCCCTATCTCTGTAATCTCCTCGCCCCCTCCCTATCTCTGTAATCTCCTCGCCCCCTCCCTGTCTCTGTAATCTCCTCGCCCCCTCCCTATCTCTGTAATCTCCTCGCCCCCTCCCTGTCTCTGTAATCTCCTCGCCCCCTCCCTGCCTCTGTAATCTCCTCGCCCCCTCCCTATCTCTGTAATCTCCTCGCCCCCTCCCTACCTCTGTAATCTCCTCGCCCCCTCCCTACCTCTGTAATCTCCTCGCCCCCTCCCTACCTCTGTAATCTCCTCGCCCCCTCCCTACCTCTGTAATCTCCTCGCCCCCTCCCTACCTCTGTAATCTCCTCGCCCCCTCCCTACCTCTGTAATCTCCTCGCCCCCTCCCTACCTCTGTAATCTCCTCGCCCCCTCCCTACCTCTGTAATCTCCTCGCCCCCTCCCTACCTCTGTAATCTCCTCGCCCCCTCCCTACCTCTGTAATCTCCTCGCCCCCTCCCTACCTCTGTAATCTCCTCGCCCCCTCCCTACCTCTGTAATCTCCTCGCCCCCTCCCTACCTCTGTAATCTCCTCGCCCCCTCCCTATCTCTGTAATCTCCTCCCCGTCCTCACCCCCTCCCTATCTCTGTAATCTCCTCGCCCCCTCCCTATCTCTGTAATCTCCTCGCCCCCTCCCTGTCTCGGTAATGTCCTCGCCCCCTCCCTGTCTCTGTAATCTCCTCGCCCCCTCCCTGTCTCTGTAATCTCCTCGCCCCCTCCCTGTCTCTGTAATCTCCTCGCCCCCTCCCTGCCTCTGTAATCTCCTCGCCCCCTCCCTGCCTCTGTAATCTCCTCGCCCCCTCCCTGCCTCTGTAATCTCCTCGCCCCCTCCCTGCCTCTGTAATCTCCTCGCCCCCTCCCTGCCTCTGTAATCTCCTCGCCCCCTCCCTGCCTCTGTAATCTCCTCGCCCCCTCCCTGCCTCTGTAATCTCCTCGCCCCCTCCCTGCCTCTGTAATCTCCTCGCCCCCTCCCTGCCTCTGTAATCTCCTCGCCCCCTCCCTGCCTCTGTAATCTCCTCGCCCCCTCCCTGCCTCTGTAATCTCCTCGCCCCCTCCCTGCCTCTGTAATCTCCTCGCCCCCTCCCTGCCTCTGTAATCTCCTCGCCCCCTCCCTGCCTCTGTAATCTCCTCGCCCCCTCCCTGCCTCTGTAATCTCCTCGCCCCCTCCCTGCCTCTGTAATCTCCTCGCCCCCTCCCTGCCTCTGTAATCTCCTCGCCCCCTCCCTGCCTCTGTAATCTCCTCGCCCCCTCCCTGCCTCTGTAATCTCCTCGCCCCCTCCCTGCCTCTGTAATCTCCTCGCCCCCTCCCTGCCTCTGTAATCTCCTCGCCCCCTCCCTGCCTCTGTAATCTCCTCGCCCCCTCCCTGCCTCTGTAATCTCCTCGCCCCCTCCCTGCCTCTGTAATCTCCTCGCCCCCTCCCTGCCTCTGTAATCTCCTCGCCCCCTCCCTGCCTCTGTAATCTCCTCGCCCCCTCCCTGCCTCTGTAATCTCCTCGCCCCCTCCCTGCCTCTGTAATCTCCTCGCCCCCTCCCTGCCTCTGTAATCTCCTCGCCCCCTCCCTGCCTCTGTAATCTCCTCGCCCCCTCCCTGCCTCTGTAATCTCCTCGCCCCCTCCCTGCCTCTGTAATCTCCTCGCCCCCTCCCTGCCTCTGTAATCTCCTCGCCCCCTCCCTGCCTCTGTAATCTCCTCGCCCCCTCCCTGCCTCTGTAATCTCCTCGCCCCCTCCCTGCCTCTGTAATCTCCTCGCCCCCTCCCTGCCTCTGTAATCTCCTCCCCCCCCTCCCTGCCTCTGTAATCTCCTCCCCCCCTCCCTGCCTCTGTAATCTCCTCCCCCCCCTCCCTGCCTCTGTAATCTCCTCCCCCCCTCCCTGCCTCTGCAATCTCCTTCCCCCCCCTCCCTGCCTCTGCAATCTCCTCCCCCCCCTCCCTGCCTCTGCAATCTCCTCCCCCCCCTCCCTGCCTCTGCAATCTCCTCCCCCCCCTCCCTGCCTCTGCAATCTCCTCCCCCCCCTCCCTGCCTCTGCAATCTCCTCCCCCCCCCTCCCTGCCTCTGTAATCTCCTCCCCCCCTCCCTGCCTCTGTAATCTCCTGCCCCCTCCCTACCTCTGTAATCTCCTCCCCGTCCTCGCCCCCTCCCTACCTCTGCAATCTCCTCCCCCCCTCCCTACCTCTGCAATCTCCTCCCCCCCTCCCTACCTCTGCAATCTCCTCCCCCCCTCCCTACCTCTGCAATCTCCTCCCCCCCTCCCTATCTCTGTAATCTCCTCCCCGTCCTCGCCCCCTCTCTACCTCTGTAATCTCCTCGCCCCCTCCCTATCTCTGTAATCTCCTCCCCGTCCTCGCCCCCTCTCTATATCTGTAATCTCCTCCCCGTCCTCACCCCTCCCTATCTCTGTAATCTCCTCCCCATCTTCGCCCCCTCCCTATCTCTGTAATCTCCTCCCCGTCCTCGCCCCCTCCCTATCTCTGTAATCTCCTCCCCGTCCTCGCCCCCTCCCTATCTGTAATCTCCTCGCCCCCTCCCTACCTCTGCAATCTCCTCCCCCCCTCCCTACCTCTGCAATCTCCTCCCCGTCCTCCCCCCCTCCCTACCTCTGCAATCTCCTCCCCGTCCTCGCCCCCTCCCTACCTCTGTAATCTCCTCGCCCCCTCCCTATCTCTGTAATCTCCTCCCCGTCCTCGCCCCCTCCCTATCTCTGTAATCTCCTCCCCGTCCTCGCCCCCTCTCTACCTCTGTAATCTCCTCGCCCCCTCCCTATCTCTGTAATCTCCTCCCCGTCCTTGCCCCCTCTCTATATCTGTAATCTCCTCCCCGTCCTCGCCCCCTCCCTATCTCTGTAATCCCCTCCCCGTCCTCACCCCTCTCTATCTCTGTAATCTCCTCCCCATCTTCGCCCCCTCCCTATCTCTGTAATCTCCTCCCCGTCCTCGCCCCCTCCCTATCTCTGTAATCTCCTCCCCGTCCTCACCCCTCTCTATCTCTGTAATCTCCTCCCCGTCCTCACCCCTCTCTATCTCTGTAATCTCCTCGCCCCCTCCCCACCTCTGTAATCTCCTCGCCCCCTCCCCACCTCTGTAATCTCCTCGCCCCCTCCCTACCTCTGTAATCTCCTCGCCCCCTCCCTACCTCTGTAATCTCCTCGCCCCCTCCCTACCTCTGTAATAGTTTAGAGATACAGCACTGAAACAGGCCCTTCAGCCCACCGAGTCTGTGCCGACCATCAACCACCCCTTTATACTAATCCTACACTAATGCCATATTCCTACCACATCCCCACCTGTCCCTATATTTCCCTACCACCTACCTATACTAGGGGCAATTTATAATGGCCAATTAACCTATCAACCTGCAAGTCTTTGGCATGTGGGAGGAAACCGGAGCACCCGGAGGAAACCCACGCAGACACAGGGAGAACTTGCAAACTCCACACAGGCAGTACCCAGAATTGAACCCGGGTCGTTGGAGCTGTGAGGCTGCGGTGCTAACGAATTCTTAAAGATAAAAAAAGGAAAGATGTCGGATATCTTTTTTTTTTGTCTGGCGTCCGGGTATACGGTGACGGGTCACTGGGATCCTTTTCTGGAGCAATTCATACACAAGAACACAAGAAATAGGAGCAGGAGTAGACCATATGGCCCAACGAGCCTGCTCCACTATTCAATACAATCATGGCTGATCTTGGGCTTCAATTCCACTTTCCTGCCCGCTCCCCATATCCTTTTATTCCCTGCGAGACCAAAAATCTGTCTATCCCAGCCTTAAATGTATTCAGTGATGGAGCATCCACAACCCTCTATCTCCTCGCCCCCTCCCTACCTCTGTAATCTCCTCGCCCCCTCCCTACCTCTGTAATCTCCTCGCCCCCTCCCTACCTCTGTAATCTCCTCGCCCCCTCCCTACCTCTGTAATCTCCTCGCCCCCTCCCTACCTCTGTAATCTCCTCGCCCCCTCCCTACCTCTGTAATCTCCTCGCCCCCTCCCTACCTCTGTAATCTCCTCGCCCCCTCCCTACCTCTGTAATCTCCTCTCCCCCTCCCTACCTCTGTAATCTCCTCGCCCCCTCCCTACCTCTGTAATCTCCTCGCCCCCTCCCTACCTCTGTAATCTCCTCGCTCCCTCCCTACCTCTGTAATCTCCTCGCCCCCTCCCTACCTCTGTAATCTCCTCGCCCCCTCCCTACCTCTGTAATCTCCTCGCCCCCTCCCTACCTCTGTAATCTCCTCGCCCCCTCCCTACCTCTGTAATCTCCTCGCCCCCTCCCTACCTCTGTAATCTCCTCGCCCCCTCCCTACCTCTGTAATCTCCTCGCCCCCTCCCTACCTCTGTAATCTCCTCGCCCCCTCCCTACCTCTGTAATCTCCTCGCCCCCTCCCTACCTCTGTAATCTCCTCGCCCCCTCCCTACCTCTGTAATCTCCTCGCCCCCTCCCTACCTCTGTAATCTCCTCGCCCCCTCCCTACCTCTGTAATCTCCTCGCCCCCTCCCTACCTCTGTAATCTCCTCGCCCCCTCCCTACCTCTGTAATCTCCTCGCCCCCTCCCTACCTCTGTAATCTCCTCGCCCCCTCCCTACCTCTGTAATCTCCTCGCCCCCTCCCTACCTCTGTAATCTCCTCGCCCCCTCCCTACCTCTGTAATCTCCTCGCCCCCTCCCTACCTCTGTAATCTCCTCGCCCCCTCCCTACCTCTGTAATCTCCTCGCCCCCTCCCTACCTCTGTAATCTCCTCGCCCCCTCCCTACCTCTGTAATCTCCTCGCCCCCTCCCTACCTCTGTAATCTCCTCGCCCCCTCCCTACCTCTGTAATCTCCTCGCCCCCTCCCTACCTCTGTAATCTCCTCGCCCCCTCCCTACCTCTGTAATCTCCTCGCCCCCTCCCTACCTCTGTAATCTCCTCGCCCCCTCCCTACCTCTGTAATCTCCTCGCCCCCTCCCTACCTCTGTAATCTCCTCGCCCCCTCCCTACCTCTGTAATCTCCTCGCCCCCTCCCTACCTCTGTAATCTCCTCGCCCCCTCCCTACCTCTGTAATCTCCTCGCCCCCTCCCTACCTCTGTAATCTCCTCGCCCCCTCCCTACCTCTGTAATCTCCTCGCCCCCTCCCTACCTCTGTAATCTCCTCGCCCCCTCCCTACCTCTGTAATCTCCTCGCCCCCTCCCTACCTCTGTAATCTCCTCGCCCCCTCCCTACCTCTGTAATCTCCTCGCCCCCTCCCTACCTCTGTAATCTCCTCGCCCCCTCCCTACCTCTGTAATCTCCTCGCCCCCTCCCTACCTCTGTAATCTCCTCGCCCCCTCCCTACCTCTGTAATCTCCTCGCCCCCTCCCTACCTCTGTAATCTCCTCGCCCCCTCCCTACCTCTGTAATCTCCTCGCCCCCTCCCTACCTCTGTAATCTCCTCGCCCCCTCCCTACCTCTGTAATCTCCCCGTCCTCGCCCCCTCCTTATCTCTGTAATCTCCTCCCCGTCCTCGCCCCCTCCCTATCTCTGTAATCTCCTCCCCGTCCTCGCCCCCGATCTCTGTAATCTCCCCGTCCTCGCCCCCTCCTTATCTCTGTAATCTCCTCCCCGTCCTCGCCCCCTCCCTACCTCTGTAATCTCCTCCCCGTCCTCGCCCCCTCCCTACCTCTGTAATCTCCTCCCCGTCCTCGCCCCCTCCCTACCTCTGTAATCTCCCCGTCCTCGCCCCCGATCTCTGTAATCTCCCCGTCCTCGCCCCCTCCCTATCTCTGTAATCTCCTCCCCGTCCTCGCCCCCTCCCTACCTCTGTAATCTCCTCCCCGTCCTCGCCCCCTCCCTACCTCTGTAATCTCCTCCCCGTCCTCGCCCCCTCCCTACCTCCGTAATCTCCTCCCCGTCCTCGCCCCCTCCCTATCTCCGTAATCTCCTCCCCGTCCTCGCCCCCTCCCTATCTCCGTAATCTCCTCCCCGTCCTCGCCCCCTCCCTATCTCCGTAATCTCCTCCCCGTCCTCGCCCCCTCCCTATCTCTGTAATCTCCTCGCCCCCTCCCTATCTCTGTAATCTCCTCCCCGTCCTCGCCCCCTCCCTACCTCTGTAATCTCCTCCCCGTCCTCGCCCCCTCCCTATCTCTGTAATCTCCTCCCCGTCCTCGCCCCCTCCCTATCTCTGTAATCTCCTCCCCGTCCTCGCCCCCTCCCTACCTCTGTAATCTCCTCCCCGTCCTCGCCCCCTCCCTACCTCTGTAATCTCCTCCCCGTCCTCGCCCCCTCCCTACCTCTGTAATCTCCTCTCCGTCCTCGCCCCCTCCCTACCTCTGTAATCTCCTCCCCGTCCTCGCCCCCTCCCTATCTCTGTAATCTCCTCCCCGTCCTCGCCCCCTCCCTATCTCTGTAATCTCCTCCCTGTCCTCGCCCCCTCCCAGATATCTATGCTCCTCTAATTCTGGCCTCTTGAGCATCCACGATTTTAATTGTTCTGCCCTTGGCAGCCTTGTTTTCGGCTGCCTGGTCCCGAAACTCTGGAATTCCCTCCCTGAACCCCTCTACCTTGCTTTCTTCCTTTTAAGACATTCCTTAAAACCTTTGACCAAGTTTTTGGTCATCTGCCTTAATATCTCCTTATGTGGCTCGGTGTCAAATTTTGTGCAAAGTGTTTTGGGGCATTTTTCCATCTTGTGGATGACAGTTGTGTCTGCACTGCAGACCCGTTACTCCGTTGCTGACTTGCTCCAGGCAGTTGATTTCCCCCTTAGATCCTGTTAGTTTTCTTCCTCTGTTTCCCCCCAGATTACTGTCTGTGGGGTAGCCCCAAGCATCCCCACTCAATCCCCACATCTCCTGTCAGTCCTTTTTGCCAGATTTCTGGTTGCAATAACTTCAACATATCTCCCTTATTTAATGTACTAGGAGCTTTATTGGAATACTTAATGAGTACTTTGTATCAGTGTTTAAAAAGGAAGAGAAGTTGACAAATTATCAGTAGAAGCAGAGATGGTAGAAGTAATGGATGGGGTGAAAATTGATGGGCAGGATGTACTGCAAAGGCTGGCTATGCTTAGAGTGGATAAGTCACCTGGTCTGGATGGCTTATATCCCAGGTTGCCAAGGGAAATGGGGGTGGAGACAGTGGAAGGACTTCCCTAAATATGGGGGAGGTGCCAGAGAATTGAAGAATGGCAAATATTCAAGAAAGGGTGTAAGGACAGTCCTGGCAACTACAGGCCAGTTAATTGTTTGAGAAACAATAATCAGGGAAAATATCAACTTTATCAATATTAGAGAGGCTGGAGTTAATTAAGAATAGCCAAAATGGATTTGTAAAAGGCAGATCATGCAAGGACAGAAAACAGCGAGTCGTAGTAAATGGTTGTTTTTCAGACTGGAGGATGGTAGAACATAGAACAGTACAGCACTGTACAGGCCCTTCGGCCCACAATGTTGTGCCAACCCTTTAACCTACTCTAAGATCAAACTACCTACATACCCTTCATTCTACTCTCATCCATGTACCTATCCAAGAGTCGCTTAAATGCCCCTAATGTATCTGCTTCTACTACCACTGCTGGCAGTGCATTCCACGCACCCACCACTCTCTGTGTAAAGAACCTACCTCTGACATCTCCCCTAAACCTTCCTCCAATCACCTTAAAATTATGCCCCCTGGTGATAGCCCTTTCTGCCCTGGGAAAAAGTCTCTGGCTATCCACTCTATCTATGCCTCTCATCATCTTGTACCCCTCTATCAAGTCACCTCTCATCCTTCTTCGCTCCAATGAGAAAAGCCCTAGCTCCCTCAACCTTTCTTCATAAGACATGCCCTCCAGTCCAGGCAGCATCCTGGAAAATCTCCTCTGCACCCTCTCTAAAGCTTCCACATCCTTCCTATAATGAGGCGACCAGAATTGAACACAATATTCCAAGTGTGGTCTAACCAGGGCTTTTTAGAGCTGCAGCATAACCTCGCGGCTCTTAAACTCAATCCCCCTGTTAATGAAAGCCAACACACCATACGCCTTCTTAACAACCCTATCAACTTGGGTGGCAATTTTGAGCGATCTATGGACATGGACCCCAAGATCCCTCTGTTCCTCCACACTACCAAGAATCCTGTCTTTAAGCCTGTATTCTGCATTCAAATTCGACCTTCCAAAATGAATCACTTCACACTTTTCCAGGTTAAACTCCATCTGCCACTTCTCAGCCCAGCTCTGCATCCTGTCAATGTCCCGTTGCAACCTACAACAGCCTTCCACACTATCCACAACTCCAGCAACCTTTGTGTCATCGGCAGACTTACTAACCCAGCCTTCCACTTCCTCATCCAAGTCATTTATAAAAATCACAAAGAGCAGAGGTCCCAGGTCCCTGCGGAACACCACTGGTCACCGAGCTCCAGGCTGAATACTTTCCATCTACTACCACCCTCTGTCTTCTATGGGCCAGCTAATTCTGTATCCAGACAGCCAGATTTCCCTGTATCCCATGCTTCCTTACTTTCTGAATGAGCCTACCATGGGGAACTTTATCAAACGTCTTGCTAAAATCCATATACTCCACATCCACTGCTCTTCCTTCATCAATGTGTTTTGTCACATCCTCAAAGAATTCAATAAGGCTTGTGAGGCATGACCTGCCCCTCAAAGCCATGATGCTGACAACCTCTAATCAAACTATGCTTTTCCAAATAATCATAAATCCTGTCTCTCAGAATCCTCTCCAATAATTTGCCCACCACCGACGTAAGACTGACTGGCCTGTAATTCCCAGGGTTGTCCCTATTCCCTTTCTTGAACAAGGGAATAACATTTGCCACCCTCCAATCATCTGGTACTACTCCAGTGGACAGTGAGGACGCAAAGATCTTTGCCAAAGGCGCGGCAATCTCTTCCCTCGCGTCCCGTAATATCCTTGGGTATATCCCGTCTGGCCCCGGGGACTTATCTATCCTCATGTCTTTCAAAATAGTGGTGTTCCCCAAGGATCAGTCCTGGGACCACTGCTTTTTTTAATTATATATAAATCATTTGGATCTTGGATTACAGAGTAACATTTCAAAATTTGCTGATACCAAACTTGGAGGTGAGGCAAACAGAGAGGATGATATGAACTGCCTGCAACAGGACTGTGATAGGCTAACAGAATGGGCAGAGAGGTGGCAGATGGAATTTGTGTGAGGTGATGCAGAAGGGATAGGGAGAGGCAATATATACTAAGTGGTACAGTTCTAAAGAGTGTACAGGAACAGAGGGACCTGGGGGTGAATGTGTATCGATCTTCGAGGGTGACGGGACATATTGAGAGAGTGGTTAGTAAAGCAGATGGGATCTTGGCTTTTATAAATAGAGACATTGAGTCCAAAAGCAGGGAAGTTATGCTGAACCTTTATAAAGCTCTGGTTAGGCCCCCAACTTGAGTATTGGGTCCAGTTCTGGTCACCACACTTTAGGAAGGATGTGAGGGTCCTTGAGAAGGGTGCAGAGGTGATTTACCAGAATGGTTCCAGGGATGGGGGATTTTAGTTACAAGGTTAGGTTGGAAAAGCTGGGGTTGTTCTCCCTGGAGCAAAGGAGATTGAGGGGAGACTTGATACAAGTGTACAAGATTATGACAGGTTTAGATAAGTTAGACAAGGAAATACTTTTCCCATTAACTAATGGTACAAGGACTAGGAGACACAGATTGAAGGTTTTGGGTAGGAGATGCAGGGGGGAATGTGAGAACAAAGAAAGAACAAAGAAAATTACAGCACAGGAACAGGCCCTTCGGCCCTCCAAGCCTGCGCCGATCCAGATCCTCTATCTAAACCTGTCGCCTATTTTCTATGGGTCTGTATCTCTTTACTTCCTGCCCATTCATGTATCTGTCTAGATACATCTTAAAAGACGCTATCGTGCCCGCGTCTACCACCTCCGCTGGCAACACGTTCCAGACACCCACCACCCTCTGCGTAAAGAACTTTCCACGCATATCCCCCCTAAACTTTTCCCCTCTCTCTTTGAACTTGTGACCCCTAGTAATTGAATTCCCCACTCTGGGGAAAAAGCTTCTTGCTATCCACCCTGTCTATACCTCATGATTTTGTACACCTCAATCAGGTCCCCCCTCAACCTCCGTCTTTCTAATGAAAATAATCCTAATCTACCTTTTTACACAGTGGGTGGTATTGACCTGGAACTCACTGCCCACCAGGGTGGTGGAAGTGAAGAGAATTAATGATTTCAAAAGGAAATTGGATGGGCACTTGAAGGAAATAGACTGGCAGGGATTTGGGGGATCGAGTGGAGAAGTGGGACTGACTGAGTAGCTCCGTGGAGAGCCAGCATGGAAATGATGGGCTGAATGGCCTCCTTCTGTGCAGCAAATGACTCTGACTTTATCATTGTGCACTGTCTCCGGCTCCCCCCTTCCCTGGGGGCCATGCTGTGTCCCGGGTTTCCCCCCCCTCCCCTGGGGGCCTGTGCTGTGTCCCGGGTTCCCTCCCTCCCGGGGGTCTGTGCGATGTCCCGGGTTTCCCCCCCCCCCCCCCCCCCTCCCCCCTCCCGGGGGTCTGTGCGATGTCCCTGGTTTCTCTCTTTTTCCCCCCCCCTCCCCCGGGGGTCCGTGAGATGTCCTGGGTTTCTACTCCCCCCCGCCCCCCCCCAGGTGTCTGTGCGATGTCCCGGGTTTCCCCCACTCCCGGTAACTGTAATGAGCTCAGAGTGCGATTTCCTCCCCTTGGTTCCCACAGGGTTTCCAGGCGTTTGGCGACACTGCATTCCACATGTCCTTTGGGATCGGAGCCTTTCCGTTTGGTTTCTTTACTACAGTCTTCAACTCAAGTGACAACAGGCCACGAGCGGGTGAGTGGTGAGCGAGGAGTGTTTAATCTCTGGTCTGGGCTCGGGTGAGTGAGAAAGCAGGAGTTTACATACCGACAGCTCCATAGGTCAGATTAATGATTGGATGGGATTTCACCCTCTCAGTTCGTCTGCACGATGTACCCGATCAAATCAGTGCTGGCTATGTATGAAGTTTTATTCATTGTTTATCATGTAACAATGCTGAGTATTGCGAATGTCAGTGCGAGAGCTGGCAGTAACAGATCTAAAGCATGCACATATTTGACATGGGCTGGGTAAATGCAGCATAAAGCTCCCCATCTATTTTCCAATCTTAGCTGAGGTTTGACATTTTCAGAACATCTAGAATGAAACATAGGCTCTTCTCCATTATTCAGGCAGCAGCTGATAGGCGGTTATTCCTGTCCCCGGGGAACGGGAGCGGGGAGGCAGTTATTCCCGTCCCCGAGGGTGGAGGCGGCTGCTGTGTGGTTGAGGTGTGGTACTGTTGGTGGATTGGGAGCTCTGAGTGAGTGTGTGTGATCCATGACCCTCTCTAAAGTGTGGCCTTTTTTGTGAATTCTTTTCAGATAATGAGCGGAGCCATGGTAGCATGGACTGGAGCGAGTCCTACTTCGGGGCAAACCGGGGCAACAACAACAACAGCAACAACTGGGACTCACTCTTCCTCTTTGTCGCCATCTTCTTCTTCTTTTGGCTCCTCAGTGTGTGATTGGCTGAGACACTATGGGTACAATGTGGGCACAGATTTCAAACTGCATTCTATTGGGGTTCACAGTGATTAATAAACACCAAAAGCCAACCAGCAAAACCCCCTCCCACCACATCCCCACTTCATCTTCCTGCTGTGGTCTTGATGAAGAGCTTCACTTGTACATACTTTAATAAATGCCACTGTGCACTCGGGTTTATAAAGGGGTATAATCACGCAGGCTGGCGGCCAGGAGACCAGATCCACTGCTTCCAGGAGCTGTATCCTTGTTTTACTGTGTGTTCCTGGTGTCAGTGGGTGAACTAGGCTCTGCTCTGGGAATGTGTGTTTTATTGGTCTATCCACAGTCTGCTGTCCCCCGCAACCACCACCCCACCTTCACCTGGGGAATCCCCTTGTAACATGGCCCTGGAAAATTTCCTGGCCGAATATTTCTCGCATATATTGCAATCATTTTTTTTTTCCCTCTGGCTGCCGTGTTTCCTTGGACTGGTTCCTGTACTATGTGGGAGAAGATCAGGGAAGTGTCTACACGAGTTGGCAGGACATTCCTCAATCCATTGTCTAAAAACTCCTGATAAAGCATGTCTGTCTGTCTCTCTGTAGGCACTGTTCTCTAACGCTGACAATAATTTCACGAAAAAGCCAATTGGTAGGATGAGAATCGCAACCCAGGGAATTTGGGATTGAAGAGGGGGGGAAGCAGCGTAACACAGCATTCCCAATGCCTGGAGTGGCATTCCCTACCTACTGTGCGAGTGGAACTATGGTGAAAAGAAACGCTTAATCGCTTTTATTTAATTTGTAATCAGTCAGTGAGTCTCACTCTGTAATCAACATGTTTCTAAGCTGTTAATGACTGGAAGTTGATTGACTTAGACAAGCAGCTCTGCCTCGGACACCTCCCTGTGGAAGGAGACAGTGATGTGGGCTGAGGTCCCTCTGGCCTGTTAACCATGTGCTTTCATCTTCCTGAATAGTCAGATTTGCTGAGGCCAAGGGTCGAATAAATTGCTTCTGAATTAAGGCTGAACTTTTGAGAGGCATTAAAATTAGAGAAATGTACAGTTTCACGCTGAGTTGGTATCAGCTGGCTTCTCCAGGGCTCTGTGGGCAGTGGTATCTTCCCACTTAATTTAAAATAGGTGGGGAGGGGAGGGGGTGACGGAGAAGCAGCTGAAATGTGACTATTTACATGAGGGAAACTATCTATCTCTATCTGGGGTTCACACTGTACTGTGAAGAAAGCCACTGAGTTCCCTGCTGCTGCCTCTGGCATTGGCCACTGTTTGCTTTGCGTCTGTCTCTCCGTTGCTTCCCCCTCGTCTTAGTTTGCAATGGCATAGCGTGCAGTCACTACCAGATCACCTCTGTCGCTCCCTCTCGCCTACTGCCACAGTTCCTGATCCAGCGGCTTTGCGGGGTAGACCAGAACAAAGTAATGATATTTCACCCTGTTGTAGGAGAGGGTCCTTCTGCATCTACTTGACGTGAGGCTGGACTAAAATATCCGGTGGAGAGAAATGTTTGTGGGCTCAGCGCATTGTCCCTTCATCTCTGGGACTGCGGTTGAAGACAAGCAAGATGAAGGCTTTCTCTCTCCCTCTTCCCCCGGATGCATGGGTTAGACACAAATGAGCCCGTGCTAACATTAACCCATTCCTCCAGTGCACAGGGACCTGCAGCTCAACACTAGTTCTCCATTAGTGCCTGCCAACTTTGTGAATTGAGCCTCCCCGGGACGTTTTGATGCTACAGGGCTT
Organism: Heterodontus francisci; assembly: GCF_036365525.1. Taxonomy (NCBI): domain Eukaryota; kingdom Metazoa; phylum Chordata; class Chondrichthyes; order Heterodontiformes; family Heterodontidae; genus Heterodontus; species Heterodontus francisci. The sequence continues at coordinate 38,594 of NW_027140446.1, read as the reverse complement.
GCAGCAGCTATGTTCGTCTGCTGGAGGATCCTTCTGCAGGGTGAGGAAGAGGCAATGTTCTTGGTGCAGGGTAATATTTATCGCTGCAGCACCTGAACTGGGGAAAAGAAAAATGCACAAACATCTCACACCTGGAAAAATAAAGTGGCAATTTTTAAAGTTTTGTATTTTAATTTAAACCACAGAAAATGGAATGGTGTTATGATTGGATTGATACTGCTGAGTGCAGTGACATCAACACAGCTCCCCAAACTCCACACGGTTATTTTTGAAAGAGGTTGACATCCTTGATTTGAGCCTCCCCCCCCCCCCCCCCCAGGATTAATGTGCACACTGTGACCATGTCACATTACCCTACTGAGGTACATAGCTGTCATACATGTGACTTTAATGAAGAGAAAGGCAGTAATTGGAGTTTTACGGAATGACTTGCTGGGCATTTTTTTTTTGTGCGCTGATGATTGTTGACATTGAACCCATTTTCCTGTGCTTTGGAAGCTGTGATGCTATTTTGTCAGGTGGCAGTCCTCCGATGAGTTCTTTGTGTTTGAAATAGAGATAACAGAGGTTGCGACTGGTGCTTGCTGGCTGTTCAATCATTAATTGGTGTTCTCTGCAGAAGGTCCTCGTATCGAGTTAAGCATTAGTCTGACCTTGAGTTGAGGGGCTGTATTTATTGCAAATAGAAAAATCACTTTTGAAGAAGGAATGGTATCAAGACAGGAAAAGAAAGTCATCTCCTGTTGCAGTATCTTCCTGGTGGTTTGACAGTCTCAGGAGAGGATGTAGTCTGCACCTTCCCCATTTTGTAACTGAGGATGAGCACCAGCGTGCGAGACCCTATCATTTGGAACAGTTTAGAAAGCAGCACAGAAAAAGGCCATTCAGCCCCACCAGTCTATGCTGGGGTTTTTAGCTCCACACGAGCCTCTATATCCCTCTGTCATGTATGGGTCAAGCCTTCCCTTAAATGCATCGGTATGCTCTGGCAGAGAGTCCCATTACTCTGGAAATAAATCCTTTCTGTAATTTGTTAGGGGCTATTTATATTTATGTTCCCTTATTCTGGAGTCTTCCCAGATCCACCCCATCAAACCTCTTCATTTTACCAGATCACTGTCTTTCTAAAGAAAAGGACACCAGCCTCTTCTGACAAAGACCTGGTATCAACCTTGTAAATTCCTTTTGTCACTTTCCATTGTATCTCCTTTTTGTAATGTAGACACACAAACTGCACAAGTGTGGTCTCACCAAGGTTCGATATAAAATTTAACAGGTATTTTGTTCCTCCAGAATGAAGCCCAGTACTTATCTGCACCTTGTTAACCCGTGTAGCTACCATTAGTGATTTATTTGGGTCATCCCAGACCGCTATGGCCCTTAGACTGAAGGCCACGAGCTGTCCTTTCCACCATGCACCCACCTCGTAATTTCACATCCCTCCCCATCCCCAAGTAAGGTGAATTGGTGATCTCAGCCAGGCTGAGCGAAGGACTTTGTCCAGAGGATTCTGCACATCTCCACATTCCCCCTCCTCGCCTTGCTCAGTGTGTCAGAGACAGAGAACAGAACCATGACACTCCCTCTGAAGGTGGATGGTTTGGGAGGAGACACGTACCCGCTGTGCTTTGTGTACGGATTTGAATTACATTTTTGGGGCACATTTATCAGTTAGTAAGAAAACTGCCTGAACCGCGAGAAAAGATTCTGTACATTATTGTAATTTGAATTAACACTGTAGGTGATGCTGATCTATTTAGTATTTCTATGTAGTATATTTCTGCCATCCTGAATAAATGGATCTTGATTACAGTACTGAGATATGATAGGCCACTTAATCATCGGTTTTGGCAGTGGCAGGATTTCATCTGCAGAGTCTGCTTTTTCACACAACAAACGCCTTTTCGCTGTAACCCTGCAAAATCTTTTCAGATAATTATCCAATTCCCTTTTGAAAGCTACGGTTGAACCTGCCTCCACCACACTGTCAGGCAGCGCATTCCAGATCCTAACCACAATTAAACCTGCCTCCACCACACTCTCAGTGCATTCCAGATCCTAATCACAATTAAACCTGCCTCCACCACACTCAGTGCATTCCAGATCCTAATCACAATTAAACCTGTCTCCACCGCACTCAGTGCATTCCAGATCCTAACCACAATTAAACCTGCCTCCACCACACACAGTGCATTCCAGATCCTAACCACAATTAAACCTGCCTCCATCACACTCTCAGGCAGTGCATTCCAGATCCGAACCACAATTAAACCTGCCTCCACCACACTCTGCATTCCAGATCCTAACCACAATTAAACCTGCCTCCATCACACTCAGTGCATTCCAGATCCGAACCACAATTAAACCTGCCTCCACCACACTCTCAGGCAGTCTCAGTGCATTCCAGATCCCAACCACAATTAAACCTGCCTCCACCACACTCAGTGCATTCCAGATCCGAACCACAATTAAACCTGCCTCCACCACACACAGTGCATTCCAGATCCTAACCACAATTAAACCTGCCTCCATCACACTCTCAGGCAGTGCATTCCAGATCCGAACCACAATTAAACCTGCCTCCATCACATTCTCAGTGCATTCCAGATCCAAACCACAATTAAACCTGCCTCCACCACACTCAGTGCACTCCAGATCCGAACCACAATTAAACCTGCCTCCACCACACTCAGTGCATTCCAGATCTGAACCACAATTAAACATGCCTCCACCACACTCAGTGCATTCCAGATCCGAACCACAATTAAACCTGTCTCCACCGCACTCAGTGCATTCCAGATCCTAACCACAATTAAACCTGCCTCCACCACACTCAGTGCATTCCAGATCCGAACCACAATTAAACCTGCCTCCACCACACTCAGTGCATTCCAGATCCGAACCACAATTAAACCTGCCTCCACCACACACAGTGCATTCCAGATCCTAACCACAATTAAACCTGCCTCCATCACACTCTCAGGCAGTGCATTCCAGATCCGAACCACAATTAAACCTGCCTCCATCACATTCTCAGTGCATTCCAGATCCAAACCACAATTAAACCTGCCTCCACCACACTCAGTGCACTCCAGATCCGAACCACAATTAAACCTGCCTCCACCACACTCCGTGCATTCCAGATCTGAACCACAATTAAACATGCCTCCACCACACTCAGTGCATTCCAGATCCGAACCACAATTAAACCTGTCTCCACCGCACTCAGTGCATTCCAGATCCTAACCACAATTAAACCTGCCTCCACCACACTCTCAGTGCATTCCAGATCCTAACCACAATTAAACCTGCCTCCACCACACTCTGCATTCCAGATCCGAACCACAATTAAACCTGCCTCCATCACACTCTCAGGCAGTCTCAGTGCATTCCAGATCCCAACCACAATTAAACCTGCCTCCACCACACTCAGTGCATTCCAGATCCGAACCACAATTAAACCTGCCTCCACCACACACAGTGCATTCCAGATCCTAACCACAATTAAACCTGCCTCCATCACACTCTCAGGCAGTGCATTCCAGATCCGAACCACAATTAAACCTGCCTCCATCACACTCTCAGTGCATTCCAGATCCAAACCACAATTAAACCTGCCTCCACCACACTCAGTGCACTCCAGATCTGAACCACAATTAAACCTGCCTCCACCACACTCTGCACTCCAGATCCGAACCACAATTAAACCTGCCTCCACCACACTCAGTGCATTCCAGATCTGAACCACAATTAAACCTGCCTCCACCACACTCAGTGCATTCCAGATCCGAACCACAATTAAACCTGCCTCCACCACACTCTCAGGCAGTGCATTCCAGATCCGAACCACTCCCTGCATTTAAAAATGCCATTGCTTCTTTTGCCAGTCACCTTGAATGAACAGCCTCTTGTTCTCAATTCTTCCATCAATGGAAGAGTTTCTCCTGCTCTACTCTGTTCCGATCACCTCGATCAAACATTCTATGTTCTAAATCTCCTCTCAACCTTCTCCAAGGAGAATAGCCCCAGCTTCTCCAATCTATCCATGTAACTGAACTCCCTCCCCCCCGTTCTCATCAACCATTTCTGCACCCTTCAGCGCCATTCCAGAGAAGTTCACCCTTGAACAGAAGCCCCAAGATGTGATGCAGAGCAGAATACAGCCTCAACAGCGACTATAACCAAAATCAATACAAAGTCTGACCCCATCAACAAGTGCCACTCCACTTCTTAAAAACACCGCGCCTGTGGTGCTTGTATTGTGGGGAGACAACCTGACTACGAAAGCACGCTGGTTAATGCCCTTCATTCCGAGCTGCGTAAACTCACCTCTGGCTCTGCAAGGTGCATTTGAGTTTATGTTGAGCAATGATTTATCACAGTGGTTCTCAAACTTTACTGGTTGAAGAGTTCCTCTTTAAAAATGGATTAGAAATCACAGACCCCTCCCCATCTAAATTATAATCACTCATTTGAAAGTGCTGCATGTAAGGAGTGTTTGAAGAATGCTTTTAAGAAAACTTGCACTTAGATATCAGTGAGATGGGTGTGCCAGACACACTCCAAACCTGCCTCTACTCCATTATTTTGTAGACCGACCCCCCTCCCTCACCCAGTTTAAGTGCCGCTGATTTACCAAATGTGACTGCCTGTTTTCACAGTGCCAGTTATCCTTACACACTGATCTTTAGTGAAAATCCATTTTAATTTTATTCATCATTCAAGGTACAGTAAATATCAGTGCATTGTATTCCAAATGTTTACAATATAAGGAAATTACACTAAAGCATTGATCAAAACCATTCAATTGCTTGTTTGCTAAATCCCTAACATTGAATGATTTGATCCTTTCGCATCGATCAAACATTAGAAACAAGGCGGAGGGTAGAAATTCTGCCATCAAGGTGTCACAGCTGCAGGACATTGAACAGTTGGACTCGGTGTTAGGCTGAGAATTCCCACAGATGCCGCAGAATGGGTGGAGTCTGATTTACTTTAAGCTGCTGGGAGTATATTTGAAGATATTAATTGATGAACTGCTGAGAGATTGAATACTAGGGGCTGGCGGTCGGGCTGCCTCTGACATCAGCCAGCTCACGTATTCACAGAAGCAGCACACAACCAAGGCCAGCGGCTTTCCTGGCAATACATGCCTTGCACATCTTAACTCAGGAAGCAGCATGCTGTCCTCCCATTCGAACAACTCAAACAGACTAACACAATCCTTACTCTGACCTCTCATCAGAAACAAAACAAGCAGGCAGCAATAGGCAACAATAATCCAGCACACTGATCACTCAGACCATAGCAGGGGCACTGGCAGCATGTCTGGCTTTTTCAGGCACATGGGCAAGGCAAAAGTGGGGGAGGGGTAAGAGAAGAGACACAATGGCAGAGTGGGAAAACCAGAGATTGTAGGCCAACGTCCCACGTTACAAGGGAGGAGGAGAGGAGAGGAAATGGGAGGGAGGAGGAGAGGAGAGGAAATGGGAGGGAGGAGGAGGAGGAGAGGAAATGGGAGGGAGGAGGAGGAGGAGAGGAAATGGGAGGGAGGAGGAGGAGGAGAGGAAATGGGAGGGAGGAGGAGGAGGAGAGGAAATGGGAGGGAGGAGGAGGAGGAGAGGAAATGGGAGGGAGGAGGAGGAGGAGAGGAAATGGGAGGGAGGAGGAGGAGGAGAGGAAATGGGAGGGAGGAGGAGGAGGAAAGGAAATGGGAGGGAGGAGGAGAGGAAATGGGAGGGAGGAGGAGAGGAAATGGGAGGGAGGAGGAGAGGAGAGGAAATGGGAGGGAGGAGGAGAGGAGAGGAAATGGGAGGGAGGAGGAGAGGAGAGGAAATGGGAGGGAGGAGGAGAGGAGAGGAAATGGGAGGGAGGAGGAGAGGAGAGGAAATGGGAGGGAGGAGGAGAGGAGAGGAAATGGGAGGGAGGAGGAGAGGAGAGGAAATGGGAGGGAGGAGGAGAGGAGAGGAAATGGGAGGGAGGAGGAGAGGAGAGGAAATGGGAGGGAGGAGGAGAGGAGAGGAAATGGGAGGGAGGAGGAGAGGAGAGGAAATGGGAGGGAGGAGGAGAGGAGAGGAAATGGGAGGGAGGAGGAGAGGAGAGGAAATGGGAGGGAGGAGGAGAGGAGAGGAAATGGGAGGGAGGAGGAGAGGAATGGGAGGGAGGAGGAGGAGAGGAAATGGGAGGGGGAGGGGGAGGAGGAGGAGAGGAATGGGAGGGGGAGGAGGAGGAGAGGAAATGGGAGGGGGAGGAGGAGGAGAGGAAATGGGAGGGGGAGGAGGAGGAGAGGAAATGGGAGGGGGAGGAGGAGGAGAGGAAATGGGAGGGGGAGGAGGAGGAGAGGAAATGGGAGGGAGGAGGAGGAGCATAGAGAGAGGGAGAGCAATTTTAAAAAGATAGAGATGGGAGAGAAAGATTTAAACATACGTATTTTCAAGGGACTTCGATTTAGCTTTTGAATGTTAACAGGTTCTCCAGATTTAAAACTTCAGCTTTCAGTCTGTTTAAAGTCCTGATATGCTCATCATACACAGAATATATTCACCCTCTATACAGTAACATCATAGCTCAACAAAATATTCAGAAAACCACATATAGGAATTAGCTCTCTTACTGTTCTGGTTCTGCAAAGGAAGCGAGCAGGTTAAGTGGCCAAGGGTCTGGTGGAATAGAGGAGGTGGCCTGCAGTCTGTCTCTTGAATTCTCCACCCTCAGCTCTGGTCTAGCTGCCGATACAGTTTAATGGTCATTAGCTGTATTTCGGGATCTCCACTCTTTAGATCCAAAGCTTGGAGCAGACAGTTTAGGGCTGCTTTCAAGTTTCCTTGCTCCATCTGCTCTTTGCCATGTTTCACCAGCCTGTCATATTGGTCCAGGGTAGGCTCCGTCTGTTTGCTTGTTGCACAAGTATCGAGCACAGCTGGCTGTTCTGCCGCCTTGGTAAACGTCTCCAGTTGTTCACCAGAGCCAAGCTCTGGGTCAAATGTTCCAGACTGCTCTCTCTCGCTCTCTGCCTCATCATTGCTCCCCGTCAAACTACAGGACTCAGAGACTCCTTCGTCACTGCTGCCTGATCCCAGCTCCAATCTTTGCCTTTCAGAAGGTGGTTCTTCTGCACATCTGTCTTCCAGTTGATTTCCCCTGGGCTCGTTGGTGTGCTCACCTGCACTTTCCTCTCCATCGCTCTGGCTGCTGACATTAATAATACCATCACCTGGATAATCATCATCATCAGTGTCACTGCCAGCGGTGTCCTCATCCATGTCCTCCACATCATCAATAACCACATTGATCATCGAACGCCTGGAAGCGACTGAGCGGTTCACACTTCTGTTCAGGACAGCTGAAAGGGGTGAATTTAACCCTTTAGGGGTGGAAGCATTGGTTATGCGGAAAGCTTGCAGCGCTGGACTGGCCAAAGGCTGGCCAGGGTATTCCTCCGGGCTGCTTGGAGGGTCGAGGTCGCCCTCCATTTCCTCCTCACTGTCACTGTCGATAACTCTACCCCTGAATTTCTTCCAGGGTTGTAGAATATGGGAGGATCCCTCTTCCAGACTACTGGGAGATTCATCACCCGCCGAGAGAGACAGCTCACCTGCCTGGTCAACAGGCCGAGCTGTCTCCACATTGCTCAGCTGCACCTCAATTAAAGAATTGGGAGAGTCTTCGGTCAGGTGTCTGGCTTCAGCCTGCTCCTGGGAGTCCAGATCCTTCCCCTCCTCCATTGTCTCATCTAACACCAGATTAAAATCAGATTCAAACACCAGCTTGGAGGCAGGAGAATTAACCTCAGAGGTGAGTAGTTGTCCTGTCTCAGACTTGTCACCTTGGTCTTCAGAGGAAAACTGATGGAAGCTGTTTTTAAGAACTGGGGACAGTTCACCACTCAGGTCGGGCAACTGGCACACAGCGGGTCCAGGGCTTGGAGAGAGGGAGTCACCTCCACCAACACCAGCACTGCTAGAATTGGAGTCACCAGGTGACTGAGAACTGTCCAGCATCACCACACTGTCGCCCTGCTCCCCTGACCCAATTGGCAACTCAGCTAATTTGCAGCTCAGGTCAAGAACCTCATCCGCCAACTCTTTGTCAATGGGCTGCGTCAATTCCATAGTGACTGGAGAGGGGGGAACAGCACTTTCACTCGATACTGGCGATATGGCGTTGGGAGAACCTGCCTTTGGTCTCGTGATTCCTTCTCCTCTGCCTGTAAAAGCAAAAATAACCATTTTAAGCAAACTGCTCACAGGCTTCTCCTGGGTAACAGGCTAACCAGTTATTACTGGGGTAGGCAGTGGCGTAGTGGTATTGTCACTGGACTAGTAACCCAGAGTAATGCTCTGGAGACATGGGTTCAAATCCCGCCACAGCAGAAAGTGGAATTTGAATTCAATTAATAAGTCTGGAATTAAAAAGCCATGAAACCATTGTCGATTGTTGTAAAAACCCATCTGGTTCACTAATGTCCTTTAGGGAAGGAAATCTGCTGGACTGCAGCGGCTCAAGAAGGTAGCTCACCACCACCTTCTCAAGGGCAATTAAGGATGGGCAATAAATGCTGGCCTGGCCAGTGATGCCCACATCCCATGAATGAATTAAAAAACAAATTACTGAGAGGGAGAGAGAATTCCAAAGCTTGCATTTCGATAGCACCTTTCCTGACCTCAAGATGTCCTGAAACACTTTACAGCTAATGAAGTACTTCTGAAGGGTTGTCACAGTTGGAATGCGATGATGGCAGGATAACGTGCTTTAGGTGATTGATGGCAGTTGAGGGATAAATATTGGCCAGGACACCAGGGAGAGCTCCTCTTCTCTTTGGAATAATTCAGTGGGATTTTTTATGCCCATCTGAGAGGGCAGATGGAGCCGTCGCTCCCGAAAGACCACACCTCGGACTCCCGAAAGACCACACCTCGGACTCCCTCAGTAACTGACCTTGTGGCAGTGCACCACACCGCACCCTCAGCACATCATTCACTCAGGGCTGCACTGGGAGTGTCTGCCTGGACGCGATGCTGAAGTGTCTGGAGTGGGGCTCAGAGGAGAGAGGGCTACCCAGTGAGTCACAGCTGACACCAGCGTGACTCAGCCTTCAGCTGCTGGGTTGGCCAGAGAGCCAGCCGAGAGCGCAAGCCAGTGTGCCACAGCTTCCTCCACCAGAAACATCAACTTAATAATAATCGGCTGCAAGAAGCAGGGAACTCTCTCCTACAAAAGGTAGTAGATCCCAGCTCAATGAATTATCTTTTCAAATCTCAGATGGAGAGATTTTGGCTAGCCAAGGGTGTTGAGGGATATGGAGCCAAGGCAGTTGGATGGAGTTGGGATACAGGTCAGCCATGATCTCAATTGGATGATGGAATGCGCTCGAGGGGCCGAATGGCCTATCTCCTATGTGATGACTAATCTCATGGTCAGAAGGCCAGTTTGGTTTTGGGCTGGGGATGGGGGGAGAAAGAGAGAATAGAGCCCAGGTTTCCTCTTCCAATCTATACCCAGTGATGTTTGCTGTCAGGCAAGGACAGACTGGTCCAGGTGTAATGCCCTCGGCAGGCAAATAGCCAGCTATGAAAGAAACCTACACGATAGGTGTGGTAGTGTTTACGTCCCCGGACTAGTAATCTACAGAATGAGCTTAAACTACCAGCAGCCACACCTACACCCAAGAGCAAATATTTAAAAGGGCCAAGTGTCGGGAAGGGCAACAAGTACAAAAGCCGACCATACCCCTAATGGTTGGAGGCTCTGGGGGCCTGTTGAGCCAAGCTGGTTCAGTGTTAGCCTTGATGTTCTGTGCCAGCTGCTGCTGTAAATGTGACTCCGCCGTCACCAGCTCCTGGGCTTTTTGTACGCGCTGCTGGATGTAATGCTGTGACTCGGGATCATTCTCCTCGTCGGGGGCACCATCCTGGGAGAAGATGAGGTCGTGGTCTGTCACCCCGAACATCTCCAGGGTGTGTAGGAAGGTGATATGCTGGTCCAGCGCGCTGTCTGTCCGTCTCTGGCTGGCATGTATGGACTGCAGCTGCCTCTGTGTGCTCGAGGTCCTGGGGTCCTCCAGTATGAACAGTTCCCTCAGCTCCTGGCTGCTGAAATAGCGGAAGGGATTCTTCCTCTCGCCGACTGACTGGCGAACCAGCGAATCTTCCAAACAAAGACAGAGAGAGAGAGTGCAGGCATTAATCATACCCATTTCAAAGATAGTGCTCTGTCAGAATACAATTCATTACCAATCACACCCTGATAGGAGCCGAAGGAGAACTAGATAAATACCTGGAGGGGAAAATTGCAGTGACAGTGGGGAAAGAGTGGGGGATTAACTGGGTCACTTTTAAAAAGAGCCAGCACAAACTTGATGGGCTGAATGGCCCCTTTCTACAAACACACGAATTAGGAGCAGGAGTCAGCCACTCAACCCCTAGAGCCTGCTCCACCACTCAATAAGATCATGGCCGATCTGATTGTAACCTCAACTCCACATTCCCGCCTACCCCAGGATAACCTTGCACTCCCTTATGAAGAATCTATCTGCCTCTGCCTTAAAAATATTCAAAGACACTGCTTCCACCGCCTTTTCAGGAATAGAGTTCCAAAGACTCAGGACTCTCAGAGAAAATAATTCTCCTCATCTCTGTCTTAAATGGGCACCCCCTTATTTTTAAACAGTGACTCCTAGTTAGTTTTTTTGAGGATGTAACTAGTAGAACAGATACGGGAGAACCAGTGGATGTGCTGTATGTGAACTTTCAGAAAGCTTTTGATAAGGTCCCACATAAGAGGTTAGTGTGCAAAATTAAAGCACATGGGATTGTGGGGTAATATAGTGGCATGGATAGAGAACTGGTTGGCAAACAGGAAACAGAGAGTAGGAATAAACGGGTCTTTTTCCAGGCAGTGACTAGTGGGGTACTGCAGGAATCAATACTTGGGCTCCAGCTATTCACAATATATATCAATGACATGGGTGAGGGAACTAAATGTAACATTTCCACGTTTGCAGATAACACAAAGCTGGGGGGTTGCCGGGGGGGGGGGTGCGGGGTGGGGGAATGTGAGCTGTGAGGAGGATGCAAAGAGGCTTCAATGAGATTTGGACAAGTTGGGTGAGTGGGCAAATGCATGGCAGATGCAGTATAATGTGGATAAATGTGAGGTTATCCACTTTGGTTGTAAAAACAGAAAGGCAGATTATCTGAATGGTGATAGATTGGGAAAGGGGGAGGTGCAACGAGACCTGGGTGTCCTTGTACACCAGTCGCTGAAAGCAAGCAGTTAGGAAGGCGAATGGTATGTTGGCCTTCATTGCAAGAGGATTTGAGTACAGGAGCAAGGATGTCTTACTGCAGTTATACAGGGCCTTAGAGAGACCACATCTGGAGTATTGTGTGCAGTTTTGGTCTCCTTATCTGAGGAAGGATGTTCTTGCCATGGAGGGAGTGCAAAGAAGATTTACTCGGCTGATTCCTGGGATGGCAGGATTGACGTATGAGGAGAGATTGGGTCGACTAGGCCTATGTTCACTAGAGTTTAGAAGAAACGTAGAAGCATAGGAAATAGGAGTAGGCTATTCAGCCCTTCAAGCCTGATCATCCAACTCAGTAACCTGTTCCCGCTTTCCCCCATATCCTTTGATCCCTTTCGCCCCAAAAGCGATATCTAACTCCTTCTTGAAAACATACAATGTTTTGGCCTCAACTGCTTTCTGTGGTAGCAAATTCCACAGGCTCATCACTCTCTGGGTGAAGAAATTTCTCCTCATCTCAGTCCTGAAAGGTTTACCCTGTATCCTTAGACTATGACCCCTGGTTCTGGACTCCCCCACCATCGGGAACATCCTTCCTGCATCTACCCTGTCAAGTCCTGTTAGAATTTTATAGGTTTCTATGAGATCCCCTCACTCTTCTGAACTCCAGTGAATATAAGCCTCACCAAGGCTCTGTATAATTGCAGCAAGACATTCCTGCTCCTGTACTCAAATTCTCTCGCTATGAAGGCCAACATACCATTTGCCTTTTTTACCGCCTGTTGCACCTACATGCTTACCTTCAGCAACTGGTGTACGGGAACACCCAGGTCTCGCTGCATATTCCCCTCCCTCAGTTTATAGCCGTTCAGATAATATTCTGCCTTCCTGTCTTTGCTACCAAAGTGGATAACCTCACATTTATCCACATTATACTGCATCTGCCATGCATTAGCCCACTCACTCTTGTCCAAATCACCCTGAAGCCTCACTGCATCCTCCTCACAACTCACCCTCCCACCCAGTTTTGTGTCATCAGCAAATCTGGAGATATTACATTTAGTTCCCTCATCTAAATCATTAATATATATTGTGAATAGCTGGGGTCCTAACACAGATCCCTGCGGTATCCCACTAGTCACTGCCTGCCATTCGGAAAAAGACCCATTTATCCCTACTCTTTGTTTCCCGTCTGCCAACCAATTTTCGATCCATCACAATACGCTACCCCCAATCCCATGCGCTTTAATTTTACACGCTAATCTCTTACATGAGACTTTGTCGAAAGCCTTCTGAAAGTCTAAATAAATCAGTTCCACTGGCTCCCCCCCTCATCAACTCTACTAGTTACATCCGCGAAGAATTCTAAAAAGAACAAAACAGCACAGGAGCAGGCCATTCGGCCCTCCAAGCCTGCGCCGATCTTGATGCCTGCCGAAACTAACACCTTCTACAGATTCTAGTAGATTTATCGAACATAATTTCCCTTTCGTAAATCCATGCTGACTCTGCCCGATTCTACCACTGTTCTCCAAGTGCTCTGCTATAAAATCTTTGATAATGGACTCTAGAATTTTCCCCACTACCGACGTCAGGCTGACTGGTCTATAATTCCCTGCTTTCTCTCTACCTCCCTTTTTAAATAGTGGGGTTACATTGGCTACCCTCCAATCTGTAGGAACTGTTCCAGAGTCTGTAGAATCTTGGAAGATGACCACCAATGCATCCACTATTTCTCGGGCCACTTCCTTAAGTACTCTGGGATGCAGACCATCAGGTCCTGGGGATTTATTGGCCTTTAATCCCATCAATTTCCTTAACACCGTTTCTCTACTAATACTGATTTCCTTCAGCTCCTCTCTCACTAAGTCCTGTGTTCCCCAACATTTCTGGTATGATATTTGTGTCCTCCTTTGTGAAGACAGAACCAAAGTATGCATTTAGTTGGTCAGTCATTTCTTTATTCCCCATAATAAATTCCCCAGTTTCTGACTGTAAGGGACCTACATTTGTCTTCACCTATCTTTTTCTCTTCACATACCTATAGAAACTTTTACAGTCAGTTTTTATGTTCCCCGCAAGCTTGCTCTCGCACTCTATTTTCCCCTTCTTAATCAATCCCTTGGTCCTCCTTTGCTGAATTCTAAACTGCTCCCAATCCTCAGGTCTGTTGTTTTTTTTAAGCAAATTTATATGCCTCTTTCTTGGATCTAATGCTATCTCTAACTTCCCTATTAAGCCATGGTTTAGCTACCTTTCCCCTTTTACCTTTGCGCCAGACAGGGATAAACAATTGTTGCAGTTCATCCATGCGCTCTTTAAATGTTTGCCATCGCCTATCCACTGTCATCCCTTTAAGTAACGTCATAGCCATCATAGCCAACTCGTGCCTCGTACCTTCATAGTTTCCTTTACTAAGATTCAGGACCCTGGTCTCACTACGTCACTCTCCATCTTGATGAAGAATTCTATCTTATTATGGTCGCTCATCCCCAAGGGGTCTCGCACCACTAGATTGTCAATTATTCCTCGCTCATTACACAATACCCCAGCCTATTCTCCAGTTGATTCCTCAACGTATTGGTCCAAAAAACCATCACGTATACACTCCAAGAATTCCTCCTCTATGGTATTGTGACTAATTTTTTATATAGGCCCAACCTATATGCAGATTAAAGTCACCCATTATTATATATGTTCCTTTATCGCATGCGTCCCTAATTTCCTGTTTAATGCCATTCCCAACATCACCACTACAGTTTGAAATGAGAGGAGATCTCATAAAAACCTATAAAATTCTAACAGGACTAGACAGCTAGATGCAGGGGGGATGTTCCCGATGGCTAGGGAGTCCAGAACCAGGGGTCACAGTCTCAGGATACGCGGTATGCCATTTAGAACCGTGATGAGGAGAAATTTCTTCACTCAGAGGGTGGTGAACCTGTGGAATTCTCTACCACAGAAGGCAGTGGAGGCCAAGTCATTAAATATATTCAAGACGGAGACAGATATATTTCTTAATGTCAAAGGGATATGGGGAGAAAGCAGGAACAGGTACTGAATTAGACCATCAGCCATGATCTTTTTAAAATGGCGGAACAGGCCCGAAGGGCCGAATGGCCTACTTCTGCTCCTATTTTCTGTTTCTAGTTCTAGGCTCTCCCACAAGAAACATCCTTTCTACATCCACCCTGTCAAGACCCCTCAGAATCTTATATGTTTCAATCAAGTCGCCTCTTACTCTTCTAAATTCCAGCAGATACAAGGCTAGCCTCTCCAACCTTTCCTCATAAGAGGACCCGCTCATTCTAGGTATTAGTCGAGTAAACGTTCTCTGAACTGTTTCCAATGCATTTACATCCTTCCTTAAATAAGGAGACCAATACTGTACACAGTACTCCAGATCTGGTCTCGCCAATACCCTGTAGAACTGAACCATAACCATCCTACTTTTGTATTCAATTCCCCTCACAATAAATGATAACATTCTATTAGCTTTTCTAATTACTTGCTGTACCTGCATACTAACTTTTTGCAATTCATGCACTAGAACACCCAGATCCCTCTGCATCTCAGAGCTCTGCAATCTCTCACCATTTAGATAATATGCTTTTTTATACTTCATGCCAAAATGGACAATTTCACATTTTCCCACATTATACTCCATTTTCCAGATCTTTGCCCACTCACTAACCTATCTATATCCCTTTGTAGCTTCACATCCTCTTTGTCATCAGCAAATTTAGCAACCATACCTTCAGTGCCTTCATCCAGGTCATTTATATAAATTGTAAAAAGTTGAGGCCCCAGCACTGATCCCTGTGGCACACCATTCGATACATCTTGCCAACCAGAAAATTACCCATTTATGCCTACTATTTCCTGTTAGTGAGCCAATCTTCTATCCATGCCAAAACACCAGGGGGGGGGGGGTCCAAACTTTTTGGGCAAAGGGCCATATTACAATTTTTGTTCGGCTGGGGTGCTGGTAAGCAAATTTCGAAAGATAAAGGCATTAAAAATTTATCTTACTAATAAAAACAACAAATGTGCATTTTTGTGAAGAAACTTTAAATAAGACAAATTTATTGACTTATTTTCTCCTCGCTATACTGAAAATTGAGTTAGTGACATACCTGGCATTATTTTTGCTTTATTAAGTAGTCAATCTCTGCCTGCACACTTGATGCAGAGTATTCTGGATAGATGTCCATCTTTCAGGAGACTCTCTGAACTCTCTCCCCATCTCCTTACACTCTGTGTGTCTCTCATTTGCCCTTCCTCCCCACACCCCCAGCCCTTCCCCTTTAGGACTAGGGAACACAGATTGAATGTTTTGTGTGAAAGATGCAGGGGGAATACACGGAAGCACTTCATTTACGTAGCGGGTGGTAATGACCTGGAACTCACTGCTCACAAGGGCGGTGGAATCGGAGACAATTAATAACTTCAACAGGAAGTTGAATGCCCACCCGAGAGAAAGAGACTTGCAGGGCTACAGGGATTGAGCCAGGGAGTGGGACTGACTGCATAGTTCAGTGGATAGCCGGCATGGACTCGATGGACAGAATGGCCTCTTTCTGTGCCGTAAGTAAATGACTGACTCTCTTCTGCCCCCCCCCCCCCCACCCCCGTGTCTCCAGCGTTCCCCACCCAGCGTTGCTCACTCCTTATTGTGTTTCCCCCACCCCACACTCTCTGTGCCCCTCCTCCCCCTCCCACAGTTGCAGAGAGCGGACACTCAGCAGATGGTTGGTTAGTTCTTTTTAAGAACATTGCGCTGTCAGTTTCAAGCCAGCAGCTAACATTGGGAACAGCTGTTTTCCAACGGACTCGGGGGTTTCCCAGCGGGCTTTTTTTTTAAAATGATGAGAATCCCGCCTCACCCTGACTGCAGATTAGAAATTTCCCTTTTTCTTACAGAGCAGCCTTTTGAAAAACATCAGTTTCAATCTGACAGACACTGGGTTTTCCGGTGGTTTTTTTAAAAAAGTGAGAACTCGCCTCGAACAAATGAAAACCTTGGGTCTCTTGCTTTAAACTGACAGTGCAATGTTTTTAAAAAGGCCGCTCTGTAAGATGACAAAAGGGAAATTTCTAATCTCCAGTCAGGGTGAGGATGAGGAACGGCCCCGGAAACAGGTTATATCCACAGGCCAGATGGAAACATTTGGCAGGCCTGATCCTGGCTCACGGGCCATATGTTGGACAACCCCACCCTACACCATAAGCACAGTGGCGCAGTGGTTAGCACCGCAGCCTCACAGCTCCAGCGACCCGGGTTCAGTTCTGGGTCCTGCCTGTGCGGAGTTTGCAAGTTCTCCCTGTGCCCGCGTGGGTTTCCGCCGGGTGCTCCGGTTTCCTCCCACAGCCAAAGACGTAAATTGCCCCTAGTGTAGGTAGGTGGTAGGAGAATGGTGGGGATGTGGTAGAGAATATGGGATTAATATAAATGGGTGGTTGTTGGTCGGCACAGACTCGGTGGGTCGAAGGGCCTGTTTCAGTGCTGTATCTCGAAATAAACATTTTAAAAAAGCTTTTATGGTCCGCAATGACCTTTGATGTGGCACCTTATCAAATGCTTTCTGGAAATCTATGTACAGTACATCCACCTGTTCCCCTTTATCCACAGCACATGTTACTTCTTCAAAGAACTCCAATAAATTGGTTAAACATGATTTCCCTTTCATAAAACCATGTTGACTCTGTCTGATTACCTTGAATTTTTTTTTTTAAGTTCCCTGCTATAACGTCTTTAATAATAGCTTCTAACATTTTCCCTATGACAGCTGTTAAGTTACCTGGCCTGTAGTTTCCTGCTTTCTGTCTCCCCTTTTTGAATAAAGGAGTTACATTCGCTATTTTCCAATCTAATGAAACCTTCCCCGAATGTAGGGAATTTTGGAAAATTAAAACCAACGCATCAACTATCTCACTAGCCACTTCTTTTAACACCCTAGGATGAAGTCCATCAGGACCCGGGGACTTGTCAACCTACAGCTCCAACAATTTGTTCAGTACCACTTCCCTGGTGATTGTAATTTTCTTGATTTCCTCCCATTTCCTGATTTACAGCTATTTCTGAGATGTTACTTGTATCCTCTCTAGTAAAGACTGATGCAAAATACCTGTTCAATTCATCTGCTATCTCATTTTCCATTAATTCCCCAGACCCACTTTTTATAGGACCAATGCTCACTTTGTTAACTCTTTTCTCTTTTAAAAATCTATAGAAACTCTTACTATCTGTTTTTATATTTCTAGCCAGCTTTCTCTCTTACTCATTTTCCCCCATTAACCTTTTAGTCATTCTTTGCTGTTTTTTATATTCTGTGCAATCTTCTGACCTGCCACCCATCTTTGCACAATTATATGCTTTTTCTTTAAGTTTGATACTATCTACAATTTTTAGTTAACCACCCACGGATGGTGAGTCCTCCCCTTGGAATCTTTCTTTCCCGTTGGAATGTATCTATTCTGTGTATTCTGAAATATCCCCTTAAATGTCTGCCACTGCATCTCTATTGACCTATCGTTTAACCTACTTTGCCATTTCACTTTAGCTAGTTCTGCTTTCATGCCCTTATTTAAGTTTAATACTAGTCTTAGGCCCACTCTTCTCTCCCTCAAACTGAATGTAAAATTCAATCATATTATGATCGCTGCTGCCTAGGGTCGCCTTCAGTATGAGGTCATTAATTAATCCTATCTCGTGCTGTACTGTGCCTTGATTTTAAAGATAGTGTTTGCTCCTGATCCAACACCACATTAGAATAGACATTTAACAGGGGCACTAAGCATTAGTGATATTTTAATTCCAACTCGCTGCTGAAGGGGTCTACCTTCACCGCACACTCTGCAGCTGTTCAAGACAGCATCCCACCACTACCTTCGCAAGGCATACAAAGGATGGGCAATAAATGCCAGCCTCGCCAGCAGCACCCACATCCCCAGGATGATTTTATTTTTTAAAAAACACATGCGTTACTCGGAATGGGAAGCTGCCTGTGCAAAGTAGTCAACGACTTACACCCAAAAACAGAAAGCTTGAACTTTATCAAGAGCAAAATGCTGTGGATGCTGAAAATCTGAAATAAAACCAGAAAATGCTGGACATACGCAGCAGGTCTGGAAGTGTGATGGTGGGGGGCTAGAGAAAGAGAGAAACAGAGTTAATGTTCCAGATGAGAATTGGTCATTGACCTGAAACGTTAGTTTCTGTTGCCACAGTAGCTAAGTTGAGACTGTAAGGAAGACTTGGGAAACAATGGCTGCTGAAAAGAATTACCTTTGAAGATCTGCCGCCTGTAAATCTTCTCCTCCACGCTGCCGCACGTGATCAGCCTGTAGATCACTACATTGTCGGTCTGCCCAATTCTGTAGGCTCTGTCCACAGCCTGCGCGTCTGTGGCAGGGTTCCAGCTGGGGTCAAAGATCACCACCCTGTTAGCTGCAGTGAGAGTGAGGCCCACGCCGCCAACCTGCATGGTGAGGAGGAAGACTGAGTAGTCTGTCCTCTGCTGGAAGGTCTCGATCTTCTTCTGCCGCTCTGGCAGCGCCATGGTCCCGTCCACGCGCATGCACTTGAAGCCCCTGTTGGTCAGGACACGCTGGATAATGTCCAGCATCTTCCTCGACTGGGAAAAGATCAGCGTGCGTCTGCCCTCCTCTCTCAGCTTTTCCAGCAGCCCCAGCAGGAAGACCAGCTTGCCCGACTCCTGGACCAGATCCTCGTCAGGTACGCGGCTGATGTCACTCCCCTCATCGCCCTCGCATCCGTCAAGGCCCAGCTCCTCCCAGATCCTTCTGGGTAGAAGTCTCGGGTGGTCACACAACTTCTTCAAATTGGTCAGCTGCACGAGGGGCGAGCGCTTGGTCTGAAGCAACTCCTGGATCTGCTCCGACGACACAAACCTGTTGTAGATTTCCTCCTGGACCTGGCTGAGGTAAACCCAGACAATCAGGTCGTTCTTTCTGGTTAAGCTTGGCATTTGGACCGCGGTGGGAGATTTTGGCCCCTCTGCTTCCCCGATACCGTTAAGGCGCAAAGACTCGCTTGTCTTCTGCACGTTCTCCTTGGTTCTCCGCAAGAAATAAGGCTGAATGATCTTCATGAGGTTCTCCGAGATCCGGAGCCCCAGTGCCTTCTCTGCAGGGGTGGCATCTTTCGCCCGAGCCCGGGTGATGGGGTTCTCATACTCCATCTTAAAAGTCTTGCAGGTGCCCAGCAGGGAGCCCTGGCATGCAAAGTCAAAGAGCGACCACATTTCCTGCAGGTTGTTCTGCACCGGCGTTCCCGTCAGCAGAATGCGGTTCTTGGCCGGGATGGCACTGGCACACTTGGTGGTCTTAGCGGATTTTGTCTTGATCTTGTGGGCCTCGTCAAGCACCATGTAGTCCCAGGTGAACTCTTTCCCGTCGAGGCTGGCGAGCTGCTGCCAGTTGTTGATCAGCATTTGGTAGGTGGTGATTGCCACACCCCCTCGTCGCTGCACCCTCTCCAGGTTTTTAGTCCTCTCCTTCTTCGTGCCATGGAACTCTGGAAACAAAAACAGATCATCAGCCGTGATTCAGTGGGTGCCTCTCACTTATCGCAGTCACCAGTTAGTGGTGCAGACTTCAGCACAAAAATCAAGGACGACACTCCAGGGGAGAGCAGCGCCGGGACTTAGAAAGCGCCACACCGCCGGGACCGAAGGGACTCCGCGCCGTCGGAGGGTCAGTACCGAGGGAGCGCCGCGCCGTCGGAGGGTCAGTACCGAGGGAGCGCCGCGCCGTCGGAGGGTCAGTACCGAGGGAGCGCCGCGCCGTCGGAGGGTCAGTACCGAGGGAGCGCCGCGCCGTCGGAGGGTCAGTACCGAGGGAGCGCCGCGCCGTCGGAGGGTCAGTACCGAGGGAGCGCCGCGCCGTCGGAGGGTCAGTACCGAGGGAGCGCCGCGCCGTCGGAGGGTCAGTACCGAGGGAGCGCCGCGCCGTCGGAGGGTCAGTACCGAGGGAGCGCCGCGCCGTCGGAGGGTCAGTACCGAGGGAGCGCCGCGCCGTCGGAGGGTCAGTACCGAGGGAGCGCCGCGCCGTCGGAGGGTCAGTACCGAGGGAGCGCCGCGCCGTCGGAGGGTCAGTACCGAGGGAGCGCCGCGCCGTCGGAGGGTCAGTACCGAGGGAGCGCCGCGCCGTCGGAGGGTCAGTACCGAGGGAGCGCCGCGCCGTCGGAGGGTCAGTACCGAGGGAGCGCCGCGCTGTCGGAGGGTCAGTACTGAGGTAGTACTGAGGGAGTGCCGCGCTGTCGGAGGGTCAGTACTGAGGTAGTACTGAGGGATTGCCGCGCTGTCGGAGGGTCAGTACTGAGGGAGTGCCGCGCTGTCGGAGGGTCAGTACTGATGGAGTGCCGCGCTGTCGGAGGGTCAGTACTGAGGGAGTGCCGCGCTGTCGGAGGGTCAGTACCGAGGGAGCGCCGCGCTGTCGGAGGGTCAGTACCGAGGGAGCGCCGCGCTGTCGGAGGGTCAGTACCGAGGGAGCGCCGCGCTGTCGGAGGGTCAGTACCGAGGGAGCGCCGCGCTGTCGGAGGGTCAGTACTGAGGTAGTACTGAGGGAGCGCCGCACTGTCGGAGGGTCAGTACCGAGGGAGCGCCGCACTGTCGGAGGGTCAGTACCGAGGGAGCGCCGCACTGTCGGAGGGTCAGTACCGAGGGAGCGCCGCACTGTCGGAGGGTCAGTACCGAGGGAGCGCCGCACTGTCGGAGGGTCAGTACCGAGGGAGCGCCGCACTGTCGGAGGGTCAGTACCGAGGGAGCGCCGCACTGTCGGAGGGTCAGTACCGAGGGAGCGCCGCACTGTCGGAGGGTCAGTACCGAGGGAGCGCCGCACTGTCGGAGGGTCAGTACTGAGGGATTGCCGCGCTGTCGGAGGGTCAGTACTGAGGGAGTGCCGCGCTGTCGGAGGGTCAGTACTGATGGAGTGCCGCGCTGTCGGAGGGTCAGTACTGAGGGAGTGCCGCGCTGTCGGAGGGTCAGTACCGAGGGAGTGCCGCGCTGTCGGAGGGTCAGTACCGAGGGAGCGCCGCTTTGTCGGAGGGTCAGTACCGAGGGAGCGCCGCACTGTCGGAGGGTCAGTACCGAGGGAGCGCCGCACTGTCGGAGGGTCAGTACCGAGGGAGCGCCGCACTGTCGGAGGGTCAGTACCGAGGGAGCGCCGCACTGTCGGAGGGTCAGTACCGAGGGAGCGCCGCGCTGTCGGAGGGTCAGTACCGAGGGAGCGCCGCGCTGTCGGAGGGTCAGTACCGAGGGAGCGCCGCACTGTCGGAGGGTCAGTACTGAGGGAGTGCCGCACTGTCGGAGGGTCAGTACTGAGGGAGCGCCGCACTGTCGGAGGGTCAGTACTGAGGGAGTGCCGCACTGTCGGAGGGTCAGTACTGAGGGAGCGCCGCACTGTCAGAGGGTCAGTACTGAGGGAGTGCCGCACTGTCGGAGGGTCAGTACCGAGGGAGTGCCGCACTGTCGGAGGGTCAGTACCGAGGGAGCGCCGCACTGTCGGAGGGTCAGTACCGAGGGAGCGCCGCACTGTCGGAGGGTCAGTACCGAGGGAGCGCCGCACTGTCGGAGGGTCAGTACCGAGGGAGCGCCGCACTGTCGGAGGGTCAGTACTGAGGGAGCGCCGCACTGTCGGAGGGTCAGTACCGAGGGAGCGCCGCACTGTCGGAGGGTCAGTACCGAGGGAGTGCCGCGCAGTCGGAGGGTCAGTACTGAGGTAGTACTGAGGGAGCGCCGCACTGTCGGAGGGTCAGTACCGAGGGAGCGCCGCACTGTCGGAGGGTCAGTACCGAGGGAGCGCCGCGCTGTCGGAGGGTCAGTACCGAGGGAGCGCCGCGCTGTCGGAGGGTCAGTACCGAGGGAGCGCCGCGCTGTCGGAGGGTCAGTACCGAGGGAGCGCCGCACTGTCGGAGGGTCAGTACCGAGGGAGCGCCGCACTGTCGGAGGGTCAGTACCGAGGGAGCGCCGCACTGTCGGAGGGTCAGTACCGAGGGAGCGCCGCACTGTCGGAGGGTCAGTACCGAGGGAGCGCCGCACTGTCGGAGGGTCAGTACCGAGGGAGCGCCGCACTGTCGGAGGGTCAGTACCGAGGGAGCGCCGCACTGTCGGAGGGTCAGTACTGAAGGAGCGCCGCACTGTCGGAGGGTCAGTACCGAGGGAGCGCCGCACTGTCGGAGGGTCAGTACCGAGGGAGCGCCGCACTGTCGGAGGGTCAGTACCGAGGGAGCGCCGCACTGTCGGAGGGTCAGTACTGAAGGAGCGCCGCACTGTTGGAGGGTCAGTACCGAGGGAGCGCCGCACTGTCGGAGGGTCAGTACTGAGGGAGTGCCGCTTTGTCGGAGGGTCAGTACCGAGGGAGCGCCGCACTGTCGGAGGGTCAGTACCGAGGGAGCGCCGCACTGTCGGAGGGTCAGTACCGAGGGAGCGCCGCACTGTCGGAGGGTCAGTACCGAGGGAGCGCCGCACTGTCGGAGGGTCAGTACCGAGGGAGTGCCGCACTGTCGGAGGGTCAGTACTGAGGGAGTGCTGCACTGTCGGAGGGTCAGTACTGAGGGAGTGCCGCACTGTCGGAGGGTCAGTACTGAGGTAGTACTGAGGGAGTGCCGCACTGTCGGAGGGTCAGTACTGAGGTAGTACTGAGGGAGTGCCGCACTGTCGGAGGGTCAGTACTGAGGTAGTACTGAGGGAGTGCCGCACTGTCGGAGGGTCAGTACTGAGGTAGTACTGAGGGAGTGCCGCACTGTCGGAGGGTCAGTACTGAGGTAGTACTGAGGGAGTGCCGCACTGTCGGAGGGTCAGTACTGAGGTAGTACTGAGGGAGTGCCGCACTGTCGGAGGGTCAGTACTGAGGGAGTGCCGCACTGTCGGAGGGTCAGTACTGAGGGAGTGCCGCACTGTCGGAGGGTCAGTACTGAGGGAGTGCTGCACTGTCAGAGGGTCAGTACTGAGGGAGTGCCGCACTGTCGGAGGGTCAGTACTGAGGGAGTGCCGCACTGTCGGAGGGTCAGTACTGAGGGAGTGCTGCACTGTCGGAGGGTCAGTACTGAGGGAGTGCTGCACTGTCAGGGGGTCAGTACTGAGGGAGTGCTGCACTGTCGGAGGGTCAGTACTGAGGAGTGCTGCACATCCGAGGGTCAGTACTGAGGGAGTGCCGCACTGTCAGAGGGTCAGTACTGAGGGAGTGCCGCACTGTCGGAGGGTCAGTACTGAGGGAGTGCTGCACTGTCAGAGGGTCAGTACTGAGGGAGTGCCGCACTGTCGGAGGGTCAGTACTGAGGGAGTGCCGCACTGTCGGAGGGTCAGTACTGAGGGAGTGCTGCACTGTCGGAGGGTCAGTACTGAGGGAGTGCTGCACTGTCGGAGGGTCAGTACTGAGGGAGTGCCGCACTGTCGGAGGGTCAGTACTGAGGGAGTGCCGCACTGTCGGAGGGTCAGTACTGAGGAACTGCCGCACTGTCGGAGGGTCAGTACTGAGGGAGTGCCGAACTGTCGGAGGGTCAGTACTGAGGGAGTGCCGAACTGTCGGAGGGTCAGCACCGAGGGAGTGCCGCACTGTCGGAGGGTCAGTACTGAGGGAGTGCTGCACTGTCGGAGGGTCAGTACTGAGGGAGTGCCGCACTGTCGGAGGGTCAGTACTGAGGGAGTGCCGCACTGTCGGAGGGTCAGTACTGAGGGAGTGCTGCACTGTCGGAGGGTCAGTACTGAGGGAGTGCCGCACTGTCGGAGGGTCAGTACTGAGGGAGTGCCGCACTGTCGGAGGGTCAGTACTGAGGGAGTGCTGCACTGTCAGGGGGTCAGTACTGAGGGAGTGCTGCACTGTCGGAGGGTCAGTACTGAGGAGTGCTGCACATCCGAGGGTCAGTACTGAGGGAGTGCTGCACTGTCGGAGGGTCAGTACTGAGGGAGTGCCGCACTGTCGGAGGGTCAGTACTGAGGGAGTGCTGCACTGTCGGAGGGTCAGTACTGAGGAGTGCTGCACATCCGAGGGTCAGTACTGAGGGAGTGCTGCACTGTCAGAGGGTCAGTACTGAGGGAGTGCTGCACTGTCGGAGGGTCAGTACTGAGGGAGTGCTGCACTGTCAGAGGGTCAGTACTGAGGGAGTGCCGCACTGTCGGAGGGTCAGTACTGAGGGAGTGCCGCACTGTCGGAGGGTCAGTACTGAGGGAGTGCTGCACTGTCGGAGGGTCAGTACTGAGGGAGTGCCGCACTGTCGGTGGGTCAGTACTGAGGGAGTGCAGCACTGTCGTTCGGTCCAGTCCCCTCTCCCCCCAGGCCCTGACCTTTCACTCTCATCCCCGGGGTCCAGTGGGTAAACTCGGACAGCCAGTTGGCGATCAGGCTGCCGGGCAGCAGCAGGAGGCAGCAGGTCAGCAGGCCCGAGTCGAACATGCCGGAGAGGAAGGCGATCAGCTGCACCGTCTTGCCCAGGCCCATGTCGTCGGCCAGGATGCCGCCGGGCCGGCCGTGGGCGAACAGGCGGTGAAGGAAGGCCACCCCCTGGCGCTGGTGCGGGTACAGGCGCCGGTAGAGGCCGGCGTACAGGGCCAGGCCGCAGCCGGGGACGGTGACGAACTCGTCCTCCTCCTCCTCGCTCTCCTGCTCGGCCAGCGCCTCCTCCAGCCGCCGCACCCGCCTCTCCACCTTGCGGCTCGGCCACAGCCCCAGCGCCTCCCTCAGCAGGCCCAGCGCCGCCCGCAGCTCGCCCGCCCGGGCCAGCTCCTTGGCCTGCCGCAGGCACCCGCGGTACCGCTGCAGCTCCTCATCTTCCAGCGGCGGGGCCTGCTCCTCGCCCGCAGCCTCGGAGCTCGAGTTGGACGGGAACCGGCTCCCGGCGGGGGGTTGCTCGGCCGCCATGGCAGGGGCAGGGTCACGTGAGGAGGCCAGCAGCGGAAAACCGTTAGCCATTTCTGGCGCCAATTTTTCAAAGCGCGGACGCGTGCGGTGACGGCGTGGCGGGGGGGGGGAAAGGGATGTGGGTGGCCGACCATCTGTTTCCCCTGGGAAGCAAACCATCCGAACTCCAAGAGACTGTACAGTTAACCGCCGCGAGTTTTCACTCTCCACACTGCTCGGTAAATCACACGTTGTAATCGATAATCTCCAGCTTTTGGGACTGTTATTTCAACCATGGTTATTTATGTCTGGTGTTTGGTTCCAGCCCGGTCGCACAAACAGCGCAACTCCGGGCAAATCCTTCGCTCGGCCGCCTCGACCAGACGAGGCAGCAGCCAATCGGAGGGCAGGAGCCGGCCTCACGTTGACGTCATCGGAACCCGAGTAGGGGCGGGACCAGATCGTCGTTACCAGGCAACAGGTGGGTTTGACCAGCCGGGGAGGGGCGGAGTGGGCCTGAAACAGGCGTAAAACCCGCCGGTGAGAGACTGAGACCCCAAACAGGAATAAAACACACCGGGGAGAGACTGAGACCCCAAACAGGAATAAAACACACCGGGGAGAGACTGAGACCCCAAACAGGAATAAAACACACCGGGGAGAGACTGAGACCCCAAACAGGAATAAAACACACCGGGGAGAGACTGAGACCCCAAACAGGAATAAAACACACCGGGGAGAGACTGAGACCCCAAAAACGGGAGTAAAACACACCGGGGAGAGACTGAGACCCCAAACAGGAATAAAACACACCGGGGAGAGACTGAGACCCCAAAACAGGAATAAAACACACCGGGGAGAGACTGAGACCCCAAACAGGAATAAAACACACCGGGGAGAGACTGAGACCCAAAACAGGAATAAAACACACCGGGGAGAGACTGAGACCCCAAACAGGAGTAAAACACACCGGGGAGAGACTGAGACCCCAAAACAGGAGTAAAAAACACCGGGAGAGACTGAGACCCAAAACAGGAATAAAACACACCGGGGAGAGACTGAGACCCCAAACAGGAATAAAACACACCGGGGAGAGACTGAGACCCAAAACAGGAATAAAACACACCGGGGAGAGACTGAGACCCCAAACAGGAATAAAACACACCGGGGAGAGACTGAGACCCCAAAACAGGAATAAAACACACCGGGGAGAGACTGAGACCCCAAACAGGAATAAAACACAGCGGGGAGAGACTGAGACCCCAAACAGGAATAAAACACACCGGGAGAGACTGAGACCCAAACAGGAATAAAACACACCGGGGAGAGACTGAGACCCCAAAACAGGATTAAAACACACCGGGGAGAGACTGAGACCCAAAACAGGAGTAAAATACACCGGGAGAGAGACTGAGACCCAAAACAGGAGTAAAACACACCGGTGAGAGACTGAGACCCCAAACAGGAATAAAACACACCGGGGAGAGACTGAGACCCAAAACAGGAGTAAAACACACCGGGAGAGACTGAGACCCAAAACAGGATTAAAACACACCGGGAGAGACTGAGACCCCAAAACAGGAATAAAACACACCGGGGAGAGACTGAGACCCCAAAACAGGATTAAAACACACCGGGGAGAGACTGAGACCCAAAACAGGAGTAAAATACACCGGGAGAGACTGAGACCCAAAACAGGAGTAAAACACACCGGTGAGAGACTGAGACCCCAAACAGGAATAAAACACATCGGGGAGAGACTGAGACCCAAAACAGGATTAAAACACATCGGGGAGAGACTGAGACCCAAAACAGGAGTAAAACACACCGGGAGAGACTGAGACCCAAAACAGGAATAAAACACACCGGGGAGAGACTGAGACCCCAAAACAGGATTAAAACACACCGGGGAGAGACTGAGACCCAAAACAGGATTAAAACACACCGGGGAGAGACTGAGACCCCAAAAACAGGAATAAAACACACCGGGGAGAGACTGAGACCCAAAACAGGAATAAAACACACCGGGAGAGACTGAGACCCAAAACAGGATTAAAACACACCGGGAGAGACTGAGACCCCAAAAACAGGAATAAAACACACCGGGGAGAGACTGAGACCCAAAACAGGAATAAAACACACCGGGAGAGACTGAGACCCAAAACAGGATTAAAACACACCGGGAGAGACTGAGACCCCAAAAACAGGAATAAAACACACCGGGGAGAGACTGAGACCCAAAACAGGAATAAAACACACCGGGAGAGACTGAGACCCAAAACAGGAATAAAACACACCGGGAGAGACTGAGACCCAAAACAGGATTAAAACACACCGGGAGAGACTGAGACCCCAAAACAGGATTAAAACACACCGGGGAGAGACTGAGACCCCAAAACAGGATTAAAACACACCGGGAGAGACTGAGACCCCAAAACAGGATTAAAACACACCGGGGAGAGACTGAGACCCCAAACAGGAATAAAACACACCGGGGAGAGACTGAGACCCCAAACAGGAATAAAACACACCGGGGAGAGACTGAGACCCCAAAAACGGGAGTAAAACACACCGGGGAGAGACTGAGACCCCAAACAGGAATAAAACACACCGGGGAGAGACTGAGACCCCAAACAGGAATAAAACACACCGGGGAGAGACTGAGACCCCAAACAGGAATAAAACACACCGGGGAGAGACTGAGACCCCAAAAACGGGAGTAAAACACACCGGGGAGAGACTGAGACCCCAAACAGGAATAAAACACACCGGGGAGAGACTGAGACCCCAAAACAGGAATAAAACACACCGGGGAGAGACTGAGACCCCAAACAGGAATAAAACACACCGGGGAGAGACTGAGACCCAAAACAGGAATAAAACACACCGGGGAGAGACTGAGACCCCAAACAGGAGTAAAACACACCGGGGAGAGACTGAGACCCCAAAACAGGAGTAAAAAACACCGGGAGAGACTGAGACCCAAAACAGGAATAAAACACACCGGGGAGAGACTGAGACCCCAAACAGGAATAAAACACACCGGGGAGAGACTGAGACCCAAAACAGGAATAAAACACACCGGGGAGAGACTGAGACCCCAAACAGGAATAAAACACACCGGGGAGAGACTGAGACCCCAAAACAGGAATAAAACACACCGGGGAGAGACTGAGACCCCAAACAGGAATAAAACACAGCGGGGAGAGACTGAGACCCCAAACAGGAATAAAACACACCGGGAGAGACTGAGACCCAAACAGGAATAAAACACACCGGGGAGAGACTGAGACCCCAAAACAGGATTAAAACACACCGGGGAGAGACTGAGACCCAAAACAGGAGTAAAATACACCGGGAGAGAGACTGAGACCCAAAACAGGAGTAAAACACACCGGTGAGAGACTGAGACCCCAAACAGGAATAAAACACACCGGGGAGAGACTGAGACCCAAAACAGGAGTAAAACACACCGGGAGAGACTGAGACCCAAAACAGGATTAAAACACACCGGGAGAGACTGAGACCCCAAAACAGGAATAAAACACACCGGGGAGAGACTGAGACCCCAAAACAGGATTAAAACACACCGGGGAGAGACTGAGACCCAAAACAGGAGTAAAATACACCGGGAGAGACTGAGACCCAAAACAGGAGTAAAACACACCGGTGAGAGACTGAGACCCCAAACAGGAATAAAACACATCGGGGAGAGACTGAGACCCAAAACAGGATTAAAACACATCGGGGAGAGACTGAGACCCAAAACAGGAGTAAAACACACCGGGAGAGACTGAGACCCAAAACAGGAATAAAACACACCGGGGAGAGACTGAGACCCCAAAACAGGATTAAAACACACCGGGGAGAGACTGAGACCCAAAACAGGATTAAAACACACCGGGGAGAGACTGAGACCCCAAAAACAGGAATAAAACACACCGGGGAGAGACTGAGACCCAAAACAGGAATAAAACACACCGGGAGAGACTGAGACCCAAAACAGGATTAAAACACACCGGGAGAGACTGAGACCCCAAAAACAGGAATAAAACACACCGGGGAGAGACTGAGACCCAAAACAGGAATAAAACACACCGGGAGAGACTGAGACCCAAAACAGGATTAAAACACACCGGGAGAGACTGAGACCCCAAAAACAGGAATAAAACACACCGGGGAGAGACTGAGACCCAAAACAGGAATAAAACACACCGGGAGAGACTGAGACCCAAAACAGGAATAAAACACACCGGGAGAGACTGAGACCCAAAACAGGATTAAAACACACCGGGAGAGACTGAGACCCCAAAACAGGATTAAAACACACCGGGGAGAGACTGAGACCCCAAAACAGGATTAAAACACACCGGGAGAGACTGAGACCCCAAAACAGGATTAAAACACACCGGGGAGAGACTGAGACCCAAAACAGGATTAAAACACACCGGGAGAGACTGAGACCCAAAACAGGAGTAAAACACACCGGGGAGAGACTGAGACCCAAAACAGGATTAAAACACACCGGGGAGAGACTGAGACCCAAAACAGGAATAAAACACACCGGGGAGAGACTGAGACCCCAAAAACAGGAGTAAAACACACCGGGGAGAGACTGAGACCCAAAACAGGATTAAAACACACCGGGGAGAGACTGAGACCCCAAAACAGGAATAAAACACACCGGGGAGAGACTGAGACCCAAACAGGAATAAAACACACCGGGGAGAGACTGAGACCCCAAAACAGGATTAAAACACACCGGGGAGAGACTGAGACCCAAAACAGGAGTAAAATACACCGGGAGAGACTGAGACCCAAAACAGGAGTAAAACACACCGGGAGAGACTGAGACCCAAAACAGGATTAAAACACACCGGGAGAGACTGAGACCCCAAAACAGGAATAAAACACACCGGGGAGAGACTGAGACCCCAAAACAGGATTAAAACACACCGGGGAGAGACTGAGACCCAAAACAGGAGTAAAATACACCGGGAGAGACTGAGACCCAAAACAGGAGTAAAACACACCGGTGAGAGACTGAGACCCCAAACAGGAATAAAACACATCGGGGAGAGACTGAGACCCAAAACAGGATTAAAACACATCGGGGAGAGACTGAGACCCAAAACAGGAGTAAAACACACCGGGAGAGACTGAGACCCAAAACAGGAATAAAACACACCGGGGAGAGACTGAGACCCCAAAACAGGATTAAAACACACCGGGGAGAGACTGAGACCCAAAACAGGATTAAAACACACCGGGGAGAGACTGAGACCCCAAAAACAGGAATAAAACACACCGGGGAGAGACTGAGACCCAAAACAGGAATAAAACACACCGGGAGAGACTGAGACCCAAAACAGGATTAAAACACACCGGGAGAGACTGAGACCCCAAAAACAGGAATAAAACACACCGGGGAGAGACTGAGACCCAAAACAGGAATAAAACACACCGGGAGAGACTGAGACCCAAAACAGGATTAAAACACACCGGGAGAGACTGAGACCCCAAAAACAGGAATGAAACACACCGGGGAGAGACTGAGACCCAAAACAGGAATAAAACACACCGGGAGAGACTGAGACCCAAAACAGGAATAAAACACACCGGGAGAGACTGAGACCCAAAACAGGATTAAAACACACCGGGAGAGACTGAGACCCCAAAACAGGATTAAAACACACCGGGGAGAGACTGAGACCCCAAAACAGGATTAAAACACACCGGGAGAGACTGAGACCCCAAAACAGGATTAAAACACACCGGGGAGAGACTGAGTCCCAAAACAGGATTAAAACACACCGGGGAGAGACTGAGACCCAAAACAGGATTAAAACACACCGGGGAGAGACTGAGACCCAAAACAGGATTAAAACACACCGGGGAGAGACTGAGACCCCAAAAACAGGAGTAAAACACACCGGGGAGAGACTGAGACCCAAAACAGGATTAAAACACACCGGGGAGAGACTGAGACCCCAAAACAGGAATAAAACACACCGGGGAGAGACTGAGACCCCAAAACAGGAATAAAACACACTGGGGAGAGACTGAGACCCCAAAACACGAAATAAAACACACCGGGGAGAGACTGAGACCCCAAAACAGGAATAAAACACACCGGGGAGAGACTGAGACCCCAAAACAGGAATAAAACACACCGGGGAGAGACTGAGACCCCAAAACAGGAATAAAACACACCGGGGAGAGACTGAGACCCCAAACAGGAATAAAACACACTGGGGAGAGACTGAGACCCAAAACAGGAATAAAACACACTGGGGAGAGACTGAGACCCCAAACAGGAGTAAAACACACTGGGGAGAGACTGAGACCCCAAACAGGAATAAAACACACTGGGGAGAGACTGAGACCCCAAAACAGGAATAAAACACACCGGGGAGAGACTGAGACCCCAAAACAGGAATAAAACACACCGGGGAGAGATTGAAACCCCAAAACAGGAGTAAAACACACCGGGGAGAGACTGAGACCCCAAAACAGGAATAAAACACACCGGGGAGAGACTGAGACCCCAAAACAGGAATAAAACACACCGGGGAGAGACTGAGACCCAAAACAGGAATAAAACACACCGGGGAGAGACTGAGACCCCAAAACAGGAATAAAACACACCGGGGAGAGACTGAGACCCCAAAACAGGAATAAAACACACCGGGGAGAGACTGAGACCCCAAAACAGGAATAAAACACACCGGGGAGAGACTGAGACCCCAAAACAGGAATAAAACACACCGGGAGAGACTGAGACCCCAAAACAGGAATAAAACACACCGGGGAGAGATTGAAACCCCAAAACAGGAGTAAAACACGCCGGGGAGAGACTGAGACCCCAAAACAGGAATAAAACACACCGGGGAGAGACTGAGACCCCAAAACAGGAGTAAAACACACCGGGGAGAGACTGAGACCCAAAACAGGAGTAAAACACACCGGGGAGAGACTGAGACCCAAAACAGGAATAAAACACACCGGGGAGAGACTGAGACCCAAAACAGGATTAAAACACACCGGGGAGAGACTGAGACCCCAAAACAGGAATAAAACACACCGGGGAGAGACTGAGACCCAAAACAGGAGTAAAACACGCCGGGGAGAGACTGAGACCCCAAAACAGGAATAAAACACACCGGGAGAGACTGAGACCCAAAACAGGATTAAAACACACCGGGAGAGACTGAAACCCCAAAACAGGAGTAAAACACACCGGGGAGAGACTGAGACCCAAAACAGGAGTAAAACACACCGGGGAGAGACTGAGACCCCAAACAGGAGTAAAACACACCGGGGAGAGACTGAGACCCAAAAACAGGAGTAAAACACACCGGGGAGAGACTGAGACCCCAAACAGGAGTAAAACACACCGGGGAGAGACTGAGACCCCAAACAGGAGTAAAACACACCGGGAGAGACTCAGACCCAAAACAGGATTAAAACACACCGGGAGAGACTGAGACCCCAAAAACAGGAGTAAAACACACCGGGAGAGACTGAGACCTCAAAACAGGAGTAAAACACACCGGGAGAGACTGAGACCCCAAAACAGGATTAAAACACACCGGGGAGAGACTGAAACCCCAAAACAGGAGTAAAACACACCGGGAGAGACTGAGACCCAAACAGGAGTAAAACACACCGGGGAGAGACTGAGACCCCAAAAACAGGAGTAAAACACACCGGGAGAGACTGAGACCCCAAAAACAGGAGTAAAACACACCGGGAGAGACTGAGACCCCATAACAGGAGTAAAACACACCGGGGAGAGACTGAGACCCCAAAAACAGGAGTAAAACACACCGGGAGAGACTGAGACCCCAAAAACAGGAATAAAACACACCGGGGAGAGACTGAGACCCCAAAAACAGGAATAAAACACACCGGGGAGAGACTGAGACCCCAAAACAGGAGTAAAACACACCGGGGAGAGACTGAGACCCAAAACAGGAGTAAAACACACCGGGGAGAGACTGAGACCCTAAAACAGGAGTAAAACACACCGGGAAGAGACTGAGACCCAAAACAGGAATAAAACACACCGGGGAGAGACTGAGACCCCAAAAACAGGAGTAAAACACACCGGGAGAGACTGAGACCCCAAAAACAGGAATAAAACACACCGGGGAGAGACTGAGACCCCAAAAACAGGAATAAAACACACCGGGGAGAGACTGAGACCCCAAAACAGGAGTAAAACACACCGGGAGAGACTGAGACCCAAAACAGGAGTAAAACACACCGGGGAGAGACTGAGACCCTAAAACAGGAGTAAAACACACCGGGGAGAGACTGAGACCCAAAACAGGAGTAAAACACACCGGGGAGAGACTGAGAACCCAAAAACAGGAATAAAACACACCGGGGAGAGACTGAGACCCCAAAACAGGAGTAAAACACACCGGGGAGAGACTGAAACCCCAAAACAGGAGTAAAACACACCGGGAGAGACTGAGACCCAAACAGGAGTAAAACACACCGGGGAGAGACTGAGACCCCAAAAACAGGAGTAATACACACCGGGAGAGACTGAGACCCCAAAAACAGGAGTAAAACACACCGGGAGAGACTGAGACCCCAAAACAGGAGTAAAACACACCGGGGAGAGACTGAGACCCCAAAAACAGGAGTAAAACACACCGGGAGAGACTGAGACCCCAAAAACAGGAATAAAACACACCGGGGAGAGACTGAGACCCCAAAAACAGGAATAAAACACACCGGGGAGAGACTGAGACCCCAAAACAGGAGTAAAACACACCGGGGAGAGACTGAGACCCAAAACAGGAGTAAAACACACCGGGGAGAGACTGAGACCCTAAAACAGGAGTAAAACACACCGGGGAGAGACTGAGACCCAAAACAGGAATAAAACACACCGGGGAGAGACTGAGACCCAAAAACAGGAGTAAAACACACCGGGAGAGACTGAGACCACAAAAACAGGAATAAAACACACCGGGGAGAGACTGAGACCCCAAAAACAGGAATAAAACACACCGGGGAGAGACTGAGACCCCAAAACAGGAGTAAAACACACCGGGGAGAGACTGAGACCCAAAACAGGAGTAAAACACACCGGGGAGAGACTGAGACCCTAAAACAGGAGTAAAACACACCGGGGAGAGACTGAGACCCAAAACAGGAGTAAAACACACCGGGGAGAGACTGAGACCCCAAAAACAGGAGTAAAACACACCGGGGAGAGACTGAGACCCCAAAAACAGGAGTAAAACACACCGGGGAGAGACTGAGACCCTAAACAGGAGTAAAACACACCGGGGAGAGACTGAGACCCAAAACAGGAGTAAAACACACCGGGGAGAGACTGAAACCCCAAAACAGGAGTAAAACACACCGGGGAGAGACTGAGACCCAAAACAGGAGTAAAACACACCGGGGAGAGACTGAGACCCCAAAACAGGAATAAAACACACCGGGAGAGACTGAGACCCAAAACAGGATTAAAACACACCGGGAGAGACTGAAACCCCAAAACAGGAGTAAAACACACCGGGGAGAGACTGAAACCCCAAAACAGGAGTAAAACACACCGGGAGAGACTGAGACCCCAAACAGGAATAAAACACACCGGGGAGAGACTGAGACCCCAAAACAGGAATAAAACACACCGGGGAGAGACTGAGACCCAAAACAGGATTAAAACACACCGGGGAGAGACTGAGACCCAAAACAGGATTAAAACACACCGGGGAGAGACTGAGACCCCAAAACAGGAATAAAACACACCGGGGAGAGACTGAGACCCAAAACAGGAGTAAAACACACCGGGGAGAGACTGAGACCCCAAAACAGGAATAAAACACACCGGGAGAGACTGAGACCCAAAACAGGATTAAAACACACGGGAGAGACTGAGACCCAAAACAGGATTAAAACACACCGGGAGAGACTGAAACCCCAAAACAGGAGTAAAACACACCGGGGAGAGACTGAGACCCAAAACAGGAGTAAAACACACCGGGGAGAGACTGAGACCCCAAACAGGAGTAAAACACACCGGGGAGAGACTGAGACCCCAAAAACAGGAGTAAAACACACCGGGGAGAGACTGAGACCCCAAACAGGAGTAAAACACACCGGGGAGAGACTGAGACCCCAAACAGGAGTAAAACACACCGGGAGAGACTGAGACCCAAACAGGATTAAAACACACCGGGAGAGACTGAGACCCCAAAAACAGGAGTAAAACACACCGGGAGAGACTGAGACCTCAAAACAGGAGTAAAACACACCGGGAGAGACTGAGACCCCAAAACAGGATTAAAACACACCGGGGAGAGACTGAAACCCCAAAACAGGAGTAAAACACACCGGGAGAGACTGAGACCCAAACAGGAGTAAAACACACCGGGGAGAGACTGAGACCCCAAAAACAGGAGTAAAACACACCGGGAGAGACTGAGACCCCAAAAACAGGAGTAAAACACACCGGGAGAGACTGAGACCCCAAAACAGGAGTAAAACACACCGGGGAGAGACTGAGACCCCAAAAACAGGAGTAAAACACACCGGGAGAGACTGAGACCCCAAAAACAGGAATAAAACACACCGGGGAGAGACTGAGACCCCAAAACAGGAGTAAAACACACCGGGGAGAGACTGAAACCCCAAAACAGGAGTAAAACACACCGGGAGAGACTGAGACCCAAACAGGAGTAAAACACACCGGGGAGAGACTGAGACCCCAAAAACAGGAGTAATACACACCGGGAGAGACTGAGACCCCAAAAACAGGAGTAAAACACACCGGGAGAGACTGAGACCCCAAAACAGGAGTAAAACACACCGGGGAGAGACTGAGACCCCAAAAACAGGAGTAAAACACACCGGGAGAGACTGAGACCCCAAAAACAGGAATAAAACACACCGGGGAGAGACTGAGACCCCAAAAACAGGAATAAAACACACCGGGGAGAGACTGAGACCCCAAAACAGGAGTAAAACACACCGGGGAGAGACTGAGACCCAAAACAGGAGTAAAACACACCGGGAGAGACTGAGACCCCAAAAACAGGAATAAAACACACCGGGGAGAGACTGAGACCCCAAAAACAGGAATAAAACACACCGGGGAGAGACTGAGACCCCAAAACAGGAGTAAAACACACCGGGAAGAGACTGAGACCCAAAACAGGAGTAAAACACACCGGGGAGAGACTGAGACCCCAAAAACAGGAGTAAAACACACCGGGAGAGACTGAGACCCCAAAAACAGGAATAAAACACACCGGGGAGAGACTGAGACCCCAAAAACAGGAATAAAACACACCGGGGAGAGACTGAGACCCCAAAACAGGAGTAAAACACACCGGGGAGAGACTGAGACCCAAAACAGGAGTAAAACACACCAGGGAGAGACTGAGACCCTAAAACAGGAGTAAAACACACCGGGGAGAGACTGAGACCCAAAACAGGAGTAAAACACACCGGGGAGAGACTGAGACCCCAAAAACAGGAATAAAAACACACCGGGGAGAGACTGAGACCCCAAAACAGGAGTAAAACACACCGGGGAGAGACTGAAACCCCAAAACAGGAGTAAAACACACCGGGAGAGACTGAGACCCAAACAGGAGTAAAACACACCGGGGAGAGACTGAGACCCCAAAAACAGGAGTAATACACACCGGGAGAGACTGAGACCCCAAAAACAGGAGTAAAACACACCGGGAGAGACTGAGACCCCAAAACAGGAGTAAAACACACCGGGGAGAGACTGAGACCCCAAAAACAGGAGTAAAACACACCGGGAGAGACTGAGACCCCAAAAACAGGAATAAAACACACCGGGGAGAGACTGAGACCCCAAAAACAGGAATAAAACACACCGGGGAGAGACTGAGACCCCAAAACAGGAGTAAAACACACCGGGGAGAGACTGAGACCCAAAACAGGAGTAAAACACACCGGGGAGAGACTGAGACCCTAAAACAGGAGTAAAACACACCGGGGAGAGACTGAGACCCAAAACAGGAGTAAAACACACCGGGGAGAGACTGAGACCCCAAAAACAGGAGTAAAACACACCGGGAGAGACTGAGACCCCAAAACAGGAATAAAACACAGCGGGGAGAGACTGAGACCCCAAAAACAGGAATAAAACACACCGGGGAGAGACTGAGACCCCAAAACAGGAATAAAACACACTGGGGAGAGACTGAGACCCCAAACAGGAGTAAAACACACTGGGGAGAGACTGAGACCCCAAACAGGAATAAAACACACTGGGGAGAGACTGAGACCCCAAACAGGAATAAAACACACTGGGGAGAGACTGAGACCCCAAACAGGAATAAAACACACCGGGAGAGTTGAGACCCAAAACAGGAATAAAACACACCGGGCGAGACTGAGACCCTAAAACAGGAATAAAACACACCGGGGAGAGACTGAGACCCAAAACAGGAATAAAACACACTGGGGAGAGACTGAGACCCAAAACAGGAATAAAACACACCGGGAGAGACTGAGACCCAAAAACAGGATTAAAACACACCGGGGAGAGACTGAGACCCCAAACAGGAATAAAACACACCGGGGAGAGACTGAGACCCCAAACAGGAATAAAACACACCGGGGAGAGACTGAGACCCCAAACAGGAATAAAACACACTGGGGAGAGACTGAGACCCAAAACAGGAATAAAACACACGGGGAGAGACTGAGACCCCAAAACAGGAGTAAAACACACCGGGGAGAGACTGAGACCCTAAAACAGGAGTAAAACACACCGGGGAGAGACTGAGACCCAAAACAGGAGTAAAACACACCGGGGAGAGACTGAGACCCCAAAAACAGGAGTAAAACACACCGGGAGAGACTGAGACCCCAAAAACAGGAATAAAACACACCGGGGAGAGACTGAGACCCAAAAACAGGAATAAAACACACCGGGGAGAGACTGAGACCCCAAAACAGGAGTAAAACACACCGGGGAGAGACTGAGACCCAAAACAGGAGTAAAACACACCGGGGAGAGACTGAGACCCTA
Organism: Heterodontus francisci; assembly: GCF_036365525.1. Classification (NCBI taxonomy): domain Eukaryota; kingdom Metazoa; phylum Chordata; class Chondrichthyes; order Heterodontiformes; family Heterodontidae; genus Heterodontus; species Heterodontus francisci. The sequence goes on along the minus strand of NW_027140446.1, from coordinate 447 downwards.
AAACAGGAGTAAAACACACCGGGGAGAGACTGAGACCCAAAACAGGAGTAAAACACACCGGGGAGAGACTGAGACCCCAAAACAGGAGTAAAACACACCGGGGAGAGACTGAGACCCCAAAAACAGGAGTAAAACACACCGGGGAGAGACTGAGACCCTAAAACAGGAGTAAAACACACCGGGGAGAGACTGAGACCCAAAACAGGAGTAAAACACACCGGGGAGAGACTGAACCCCAAAACAGGAGTAAAACACACACGGGGAGAGACTGAGACCCCAAAACAGGAGTAAAACACACCGGGGAGAGACTGAGACCCCAAAACAGGAATAAAACACACCGGGAGAGACTGAGACCCAAAACAGGATTAAAACACACCGGGAGAGACTGAAACCCCAAAACAGGAGTAAAACACACCGGGGAGAGACTGAAACCCCAAAACAGGAGTA